>NC_037681.1:81372126-81661579 GCF_003255815.1 Theropithecus gelada
AATTTTTTTTTTTTTTTTTTTTTTTTTTTTTTGAGATGGAGTTTCACTGTTGTTGCCCAGGCTGGAGTGCAGTGGCGCAATCTCGGCTCACGACAACCTCCACCTCCAGGGTTCAAGCAGTTCTCCTGCCTCAGCCTCCCCAGTAGCTAGGATTACAGGTGTACACCACCACGCCTAGCTAATTTTGTATTTTTAGTAGAGACGGGGTTTCCCCATGTTGGTCAGGTCTTGAACCCCCAACCTCAGGTGATCCGCCAGCCTTGGCCTCCCAAACTGCTGAGATAACAGGTGTCAGCCACCGTACCTGACCTTTAATGTTTTAATTCTTTTAAAATTATTTTTATTCTAATAATTTTTCTGTAGATTATTTTGAATTTTCTTGACATGCAAGTATGTCAATTCCATATAATTGATGAGAGAGAGAGAGAGACCCTCTCATATTGTTTTATATTGTTTTATATTCAGTACCTGTTTTAAGAAAAAAACAAGGAAGTAAAACCAAAGACAGGCAGCCCGGTGCCAGGCCCAAAACCAGGCCTGGGCCTGCCTGTCCTAAACCCAGTAGTTAAAAATCAACTAATAACTTAGAAACCGATATTATTCATAGATTCCAGGCATTGTATAAAAGAACGTAGTGAAATTCCTGGCCCTGTTTTGTTTCTCTCTAACCACTGGTGCATGCAGCCCCTGTCACGTACCCCCTGCTTGCTCAAATCAATCACGACGCTTTCATGTGAAATCTTTAGTGTTGTGAGCCCTTAAAAGGGACAGAAATTGTGCACTCGGGAAGCTTGGATTTTAAGGCAGTAGCTTGCCGATGCTCCCAGCTGGATAAAGCCCTTCCTTCTACAACTCGGTGTCTGAGAGGTTTTGTCTGCGGCTTGTCCTGCTACATAATGACAGTTTTTTCCTTCTGTTTTGAGCCTTATACGTTTTATTTTTTCTTGCCTTCTGTATTTGCTAGGACAATGTAGAGGTAGTGGATATCATTGTCTTGCTCCCAACTTCAAGAGGAAAAACTTTGATATTTTACTACTATTTTACTATTTAATATGATATTTGCTATAGTTTTTCATTGAGTCACTTATCAGATTAGGGAAGATCTTTTCTATCCATTGACATTAGAATTTTTTTTTTTTGGAGAGAAAGTCTTGCTCCATCTCCCAGGCTGGAGTGCAGTGGCACAGCCTCGGCTCACTGCAACCTCTGCCTCCCAGGTTCAAGTGATTCTCCTTCCTCAGCCTCCTGAGTAACTAGGACTACAGACATGCACCGCCACACCCAGCTAATTTTGTGTTTTTAGTAGAGACAGGGTTTTGCCATTTTGGTCAGGCTGGTCTCAAACTCCTGACCTCAGGTGATCCATCTGCCTCGGCCTCCCAAAGTGCTGGGATTACAGGCATGAGCCACTGTGCCCGTGCGCCCGGCCTTTTCTTCTTTTTTGTTGTTTTGTTTTGTTTGAGATTGAGTATTGCTCTGTTGCCCAGGCTGCAGTGCAGTGGAGCAATCTCAGCTCACTACAGCCTCCACCTCTCAGGTTCAAGGGATTCTCGTGCCTCAGTCACCTGAGTAGCTAGGATTACAGGCATGTGCCACCACACCTGGATGCTTTTTCTATTTTTTGTAAAGATGGAGTTTCGCCATGTTGGCCAGGCTGGTCTCAAACTCCTGGCCTCAAGTGATCCACCCTCCTCAGCCTCCCAAAGTGCTGGGATTACAGGCGTGTGCCACCACATCTGGCTTGTTTCTGTATTTTTTAGTAGAGAGGGGGTTTTGCCATGGTCTCAAACTCCCTGCCTCAAGTGATTTGCCTGCCTCAGCCTCCCAAAATGCCAGGATGAGCCACGGCCTGAGCCACGGCAGTCAGTCTAGGTTCTTTCTTTTTCTTCTTTTTTTTTTTTTGAGATGGAGTCTGGCTCTGTTGCCGAGGCTGGAGTGCAGTGGCTCAGTCTCGGCTCACTGCAACCTCTGCCTCCCGGGTTCAAGCGATTCTCCTGCTTCAGCCTCCCGAGTAGCTGGAATTACAGGTGCCTGCCACTACACCTGGCTAATCTTTGAATTTTAGTAGAAATGGGGTTTCGCCATGAGGCTGGTCTCAAACTCCTGACCTCAGGCAATCCAACCCCCTTGGCCTCCTGAAGTGCTGGGATTATAGGCATGAGCCACTGCGCCCGGCCCCTAGGTTCTTATTTTTAAGAGTAAATTGCGGCCAGGGGTTCTTATTTTTTTTTTATTTTTTATTTTTTATTATTATACTTTAAGTTCTAGGGTACATGTGCATAACAGTAAATTGCGGCCGCCCACAGTGGCTCCCGCCTATAATCCCAGCACTTGGGGAGGCCAAGGAGGGTGGATCACCTGAGATAAGAAATTCGAGACCAGCCTGGGCAACGTGATGAAACCCAATCTCTACTAAAATACAAAAATTAGCCAGGCGTGGTGGTGCATGCCTGTAATCCCAGCTACTGGGTAGGCTGAGGGAGGAGAATCGCTTGAACCTGGGAGGCAGAGGTTGCAGTGAGCCTAGACTGAGCCACTGCACTCCAGCCTGGGCAAACAACAGTGAAACTCCATCTCAAAATAAATAAATAAATAAATAAAACTAAATTGCAATTACCCCAAATGGTTTTTTTAATCCTAACTACAATTAGGCCCAGGTTATGGTCAATTTTGGTAAATGTGTCTAGTTCCCTTTCCCAAACACTATGACCATATAACAAATCGCCCATAAAATTAATTGTTTTGAACAACAATCATTTTTACCTCTCATGGTTTCTATGTGTCAAGAATTCTAGAGCAGCTCAAGGGCAGTTCTGCTCAAGTTCTCTCATGAGATTGCAGCCTGACTGGTTGGGGTTAGCTTATCTCAAAGGTTTCTTCATTTACATGCCTGGTGCTTATGCTGAGGAGACTCCAACAGCTAGGTACTGGAACACCTGGGGCTCCTCAGACATCCCTTTTAACTCTGTGTGGTGTCTCCTGCAAGGCAGCTTGAAGGTAGTTAGATTTACATAACAGCTCAGGGGTTCCCAAGGTAGGTGCCCTAATAGAGAGGCAGGGAGAAGCTGTTTTATGACCTAATCTTAGAAGTCACATGGCATCATTCCACCAGATTTTTTTTGGTTGAGGTAGACACAAAAGGTTACTCAGGTTTAAGGGTAGGGAACATAGACCTGTCTCTCAAAGGAGGAATATCCAGTCACATTGTAAGGAGAACATGTAGAATCAGATACGTACTGCCAGGGCAGTCTTAGAAAATGCAGCTTGCCGTAGCAGCATCCCACAAGTCCCACAAGCAGCCTGATGGTCATCTTTGCCATCAGACCCAGCTCTAGCTTTTGTGTTAGGTCACATATGTCCCTTTTTTTCTCTGCCCCCAGCAGCATAGTGCCCACTTCATTGTCTTTCATGCACAGCCACACTCTGGAGTCCCACAGTCCTTGTGCTTAAAGGCAACGTCTTTTCTTGTTTGTTTCTTGTTTCTTTGGCTGGAGGGCAGTGGTGCAAACACGGCTCACTGCAGACTCAACCTCTTGGACTCAAGTGATCCTCCCACCTCAGCCCTGCCAAGTAGCTGGGAGCACAGGCATGTGCCACCACACCCAGCTGATTTTTGTATTTTTTGTAGAGATGGGGTTTCGTCATGTTGCCTGTTGCAGGTGGGTGGCAACTATCTAAGATTGCTATCATACAGGCGGTAAAGGAATTTACCAAGACAGTTGTTGGTAAAAAAAAAAAAGGCAGATTTATTACAGAAAGTATGAAAAAAGCTGGGCGCGGTGGCTCACACCTGTAATCCCAGCACTTAGGGAGGCTGAGGTAGGCAGATCACGAGGTCAGGAGTTAGAGACCAGCCTGGCCAAGATGGTGAAACCCCATCTCTACTAAAAATACAAAATTTAGCCGGGTGTGGTGGCCCATGCCTGTAATCCCAGCTACTCAGGAGGCTGAGACAGGAGAATCACTTGAGCGTGGGAGGTTGAGGTTGCGGTGAGCCGAGATCCCTCCATTGCACTTCAGCCTGGGTGACAAGAGCCAGACTCCATCTTAAAAAAAAAAAAGAGAGAGAGAAAGTATGAAAATACATTGCAAGGATGCAAGGGGCAGGTCAGTGAGAGAGGGGCAGACTGCAAGGAGACAAAGGTTTGCTGGGGATTTTATAGGATGGTACTGCGTGCTGACAAGGGCTTACAGCAGTGCTGATAACACCAAGGTTGCAATGAGCTAATTAATCTGCAGGTGTCTTGTGATAAATTGGGTGCAGGAGAGCTACATATCCTGGACCATGAAGAAAGGCAGACCCACAGGTTATGTGCTTTTGCTTTCTCTTGGTCTTGCCAGCCTGACTCCTTTTCCCTAGATAGGACTCCACATTGCCCAGGCTGGTCTCCAACTCCTGAGCTCAAGCAATCCTCCCCACTCAGCCTCCCAAACGCTGGTATTACAGGCAACAGCCCCCTTACCCGGCTTTTTTTTTTTTTTTTTTTTTTCTTTTTTAAGACATGGCCTCACTCTGTCACCCAGGCTGGAATGCAGTGGTGCAATCACTGCTTGCTGTAGCTTTGACCTCCCCCGGCTCAGGCTGTCCTCCTGCCTCAGCCTCCTGAGTAGCTGGGACTACAGGCACATACCACCACATCTGGCTAATAGTTTATTTTCAGTAGAGACAAGGACTCACTATGTTGTCCAGGCTGGTCTCAAATTCCTGGCCTCAAGCGATCCTCCTGCCTCAGCCGCCCGAAGTACTGAGATTATAAGCCTGAGCCACCGCACCTGGCCTAAGAGAGGTTCTTAAGCTTCTCTCAGATATTCTCCCTGGGATTTTGAAGGGTAAGGGAGAGCCCCTGTGGGCTTAAGAAATGAGTGTCACACATCACCCAGGCTAGATAGAGGTCCTGAGAAATGTCATTACACCCCTGGGACCCCTAAATGCATCTTCATGCCAAGGCATCAGGATGAAGTTCTTTCCTCAATGCCTTAAACATTTGTTCAGTGAGGGCCTCCTGTCCCCAGGACTGTTTTAGGAGCTGGCAGCACAATGATAAAGAAGCCACTGCTCCAGAAGGAACTCACAGTGGAGAGAGGCATGTATAAACTCGTGGGAGTATCATCCAGAGGTCGCAGGGAACATTTAAAAACATGAAGGCAAGAAGTATTATGATTGGGTTTGTACCTCACTATGTGAAAGCAAAACTATTCGTGTCCTTTACTGCCAGGAACAAGGCATAGTCAGTTGCAATTTGTGTACAAAATCTCCATTACAATGTATTAGACCTGAAGGGGATTTATCTGATATGAGACCTCTTTGAGAATCATCCAGTCTAGGTTTGTTTCTGTATATACCAGGAAGCATACACTGAAGAAAACCTGCAACAGAATGGAGTTCGTTTTCCTCAGTTAGGAAAACAGGATGAGGAGTTGGAGTAGCAACAAACTCATCTTATAATGAATTTACTTCAAATTCTTTTCTTTTTTTTTTTTTTTTTTTTGAGACGGAGTTTCACTCTTGTTGCCCAGGCTGGAGTGCAATGGCGTGATCTCGGCTCACTGCAACCTCTGCCTCCTGAGTTCAAGTGATTCTCCTGCCTCAGCCTTCCGAGTAGCCGGGATTACAGGCATGTGCCACCACGCCTGGCTAATTTTTTGTATTTTTGGTAAAGATGGGGTTTCTCCATGTTGGCCAGGCTGGTCTCGAACTCCTGACATCAGGTGATCCACCAGCCTCAGCCTCCCAAAGTGCTGGGATTACAGGCGTGAGCCACCACGCCCGGCCTACTTCAAATTCTTAATTAACTTTCACCATTCCAACGGACAAGCTAATTTGATTCCCTAGCTATGAGAAATGTCCATAGCAACATCCTTTGTTAAATGTTTAGAAAATGTCTGATTTCTTAAAAATGCAAGGAATAATCCAGTCCAGGTGGCACTTGCCTGTAATCCCACCTATCCTGGAGGCTGATAAAGGAGGATCATTTGGTGCAAGGCTCTTGCATCGGTTCAAACCCTGAAAGGGCACCAACAAACACAAGGCGGTGTGGAGCAACACGCTGTTTTAATGAGCGCCTGGATGCAGTCGGGCTGAGGCCTAATATGGCATCAGCACCAAAAGAGGATGGGGCAGGGGTTTTATAGTCTCCTGTAAACAGGAAGTGTCTCAGTCTGATGTAACTGCTACACAGTACCGGATAGCCTCTCTCTCCATCTTCAGGGGATACGTGTCTTCCAGCCAGCTCTCTTCCTGCTTCTGCTATCTTGCTGACGCACACTGCTGGCGCAAGTGGCCTTGCGCCTTGGGACTGGGCCCGAAGAGGGAGGAGTTATTCATTCCCTTAAACTTTCATGCCCTGGAGAGAATCTTTCAATTTGAGGCCAGGAATTCGAGGCTGCAGTGAGCTATGATCATGCCTGTGAATAGCTACTGCACTCCCACCTGGGCAACATAGTAAGACCTTGTCTCCAAATAATATAAATCTAGGCCCTGCACATTGCTCAAATCTGTAATCCCAGCACTTTGGGAGGCCAAAGTGTGTGGATCACTTGAGGTCAGGAGTTTGAGACCAGCCTGGTCAACATGGTGGAATCCTGTCTCTACTAAAAATACAAAAATTAGCTGGGTGTGGTGGTGCACACCTGTAATCCCAGCTACTCAGGAGGCTGAGGCAGGAGAATCGCTTGAACCTGGGAGGTGGAGGTTGCAGTGAGTTGAGATCACACCACTGCCCTCCAGCCTGGGCAATAGAGCGAGACTTTGTCTCAAAAGAAAAAACAGAAGTCCTACAACAGTGCTTAAGAATTTTCACAATAGGCCTTCCTGGAATCCAGAGCAACAGCAGTAATTCCTGGTAGGACTGTCTTTTCCTGCACCATAACCTACATTGGACATAGAAACTGTACACCTGATTGATTCAGGAAATCAAAGTAATAAAACTGCCAGTGACAATGCAGCCAAGTGATTAGAAGAAGGTTGGTTGAAAATTTAAACACCCTTTTTACTCATTAATCTCCAACCGCTGAAGACAAACAAAAAGCAAAATTAACATGATTGTAAACTAAGCACTTGTGTCCTGTGGCTAGCGTTTTGGCCTGCTGAGAGAGAATGAGTTGATCAAAGCAAGTGAGTCGGCTAAGAACTGTGGGACCAGTGCTGCTTCGGGGAGCGCACAGCTAGGATCCATTAACCAGCATGTTTCAGAAACAGGTGAATACCGTAATTAATCTTGGCTTCAATTTGGAGGGAAGCAGAAAACCTACCTCCCTGTCCACTGAGTTTATACATTAATCCCCTGAGTTCTGGGGGAAAGTTTTAACATTGGAATAAAGACTTTTTCTGCCCTTCCTAATGTGTGGAGAACAAACGTTTGGGAAGGATGGCTGAGTTCCTTAACTTCAGCAGTTAAGATGCCTCCTAGGAAAGCTGTGGATCACTGCCTTGTTTGGTTCGACGCATCTAAGCTCACAGACCAAAGGCTCTTCCAATGAAGTTAGCGGGTTTTTTAATGCAAGAAAACAGGGAGCCTCACCTTACAAACATAAATCATGAAAATCCAAAGACTTGGAATTGGGAAGTTTTTCTGAGGGCAAACTCATCTAATTAATGGATTCTTGAATTGCTTAAAGCATGTCCAGGACTTTATTGTTCTAGGTACGGGAAAATGAATAGATACCTGACTTTGCACCAAACTATTTTTAAGAAAAAAAAAAAGGCTACAAGTTATACAAATATCTGCACCAGCCACGGAAACTTCATATTAGAAACACAGGAAGCTGGGCGCGGTGGCTCACGCCTGTAATCCCAGCTCTCTGGGAGGCCAAGGCAGGCGGATCATGAGGTCAGGAGATCGAGACCATCCAGGCCAACATGGTGAAACCCTGTCTCTACTAAAAATACAAAAATTAGCTGGGCATGGTGATACGCGCCTGTAGTCCCAACTACTTGGGAGGCTGAGGCAGGAGAATTGCTTGAACCTGGAAAGCAGAGGTTGCAGTGAGCCGAGATAGCACCACTGCACTCCAGCCTGGGGACAGAGTGAGACTCCATCTCCAAAAAAAATAAAAAATAAAAAAAAAAACAGGAATTTATGCTAAAATTAAATGCTAAATGAACTGGGTAGCAAAATGAAAACCAAACCACGCAAGGCAATCTTTCCTCAGAGACAGCAAATTATAAGTGTAAACCAAAGACGCTACGAGGTGCCCTCTGACATCCATGTATACATATATGCACCAGCAGTCCAGGCAGCAATAGCACCCCAGCTAGACCTAGCTGTGTACCATGCCCTATTAGGAATGGAAGGATGCCCTTCCTAACGGTGAAGGCTCAGGGTCTAGGGGTGCCTCAGGCACCATGGCCTTAGGCGCATGGCCTTATCTTGCATTAGGACTACAGGTCCTAAGGCTTCTTGTATCTCTGCTGCTAAGGGACTTGCACTCAGCATACTCTGCTGTTCTAAGTAGGCATCCCACTTCACTAAAGTAGATGTCTGTGTTGTCCCAATCCAGAAGATCATTACCTATGAACACACCCATCCTGCTACCAGGTAAGTCATCTGCACAACAACTGTAACCCATCCTGCCATGTTCTTATGAGCCTGAAGGGCAGCATATGCAGTCACTAACTGCTTCTTTATTAATGAACGCCGGAGCTCAGCTCCCTTCGGCAGTTGGGACTAACAGCCCGTTGGCGCTTCCAAGAGCTCCGTGCGTTGCTATAGGCCCTATCCAAAACTATCTGTGGTTACATGTACATCTACATGAATGTGGTTACACGAATGGGCACCCTTGGTTTACTACCCAGAAAAGCCGTCTCAGCCTCATTATCCCAATCTCAGGCAAGAAGGGTGCTACTGCTTCTAAACCTGCAAGAAAATCAGAGATTGGCATAACATTATTAATAAAATCATGACACATGGTGGGGTTGTACATATATCCATGTGGCAACACTGTAAAAGTCCACTGTTGCCCTCCCATGAAGGCAAATGTTCCAGAAACTGTTCCTGGCTCTCGGTGGACTGTCCCAGTTCCATTGTCAAATGGTCCATCAAGTCCGCGACAGACGGCACAGCTGCTAACCTGTGCAAAACATCCACTCCCAGAATGTCTTCAGGTACGGAACAGACATACACAGTGCATAAGCAGAGAGCCAAGCGGCTGATGCCAAGATGTAGAGATACAGGTTTCACTTTCACTGACCACTCTTCATAGCCATCAATAAATGCAGCTCTGCCCAGAAACTTACCCAGGTTCAGGGACCAGTGGATTGCCAAGTCCACATGTGGCTCCAGTTGTCTGGTAACCCCTCAGTCAGGTATCTTGGTCAGTCTCTTATCAAACAGAAAAGGCTTTACACTTCTGCCTCACTCCAGCAGGTACTCTCTAAATTGGAACGCTCAGGCAGGATCGGCTTGCACATCGGGGAGAAGCAATGTCCTTCTGAATGATTTGCTCTAAATCTGTATACGACTGCCGACATTACTTGCCTAACTCCCACAACTCAGCAGGGGCACAGGCACCACAGGAAATGTGCTTCACCATGGTAGTGGGGTGTGTCTCTGGGCCCAGTCTTGGGGCCTAACAGCTGCTCATGCAGTAGTTCCTGGCAGACCACTAGGTTAGCCTGCCACGGAGGTTCTTCCTCCTTCCTGTGCTGCATCCCACAGGGACTGGGCGCGCACTTCCTGCAGCACAGTCACAAATGCCCATCTGACTCTGCTGGTAAAGGCATGCTTCTTCTCAGTGCTGGGTGCTTCAGCGCCTTCTCCACACTTGCAGGGGACCTGCAAACACATTCATGTACCTTACACTCCACTCCCCTGTCACAGGGGGCTAAAAGAAAAGTTTGTTGACAGTCCTTTTAGGAATTGCAACACTTGGGTGTCCTTTCCTCTTCTGACACCCTTAGTGGTGTCTGAGGTCTCAACGAGGCACAAATTCGCCATTTAAGTATAAAACCTTAAAGGGGAGAGTCCTTTTCTTAGCAATCCTACTCACATTAGAAATATGGCTTCAGTTGTCACTCTACTTTCCCCATTCGACTCTGCTCCTCTCTCACAATTTTATAAGAAATCTGGTATATTTCTGAAATGTCACTACTGCCAGCTTTATTCTTTTTTTATGGTATCTGGATCTGATGTCCTACCATTAAAATTTTGATTGGAAGCCCAGGTGCAGTGGCTCATGGCTATAATCCCAGCACTTTGGGAGGCTGAGGTGGGTGGATCACTTGAGCCCAGGAGTTAGAGACCAGCATGGACAACATAGGGCGACCCCATATCTACAAAAACTGAAAAAAAAAAAAAAAAATTAGCCTTGCATGGTTGCAGGTGTGTGGTTCCAGCTACCCTTGGAGGCTGAGGTGAGAGGATTACTTGAGCCATGGAGGCAGAGGTTGCAGTGAGCCATAATCAAACCACTGCACTCCAGGAAGACCTTGTCTCAAAAATAAAAATTGGTTGGGGATCCACATCAATTTCTGACAACATCCAACTCAGCTCCTGTTTGTTCAAAATCAACCAAGTAAGACCAGACATGAATCCTCTTGGAGCCCATTCAACAATATGTCTTTTTCATTTCATTTGGGTTGTTCAAAGTGAGTGGGGATTCCCTTCATGGTTGCCACCCTTTGTGCAATAGGGCTTGGGATGGATTTCACATGGTCATTCAGCTTGAGTTAATGAACAGGCTTTAATGGAAAAACATACAAGCCAAGGGTCACCAAGAGATGACATCGTCGCAGAGTCTCCCATCATCCCAGAGGGATGCTAAAGCTATGTGCTATCTGTGTTCCAACGGAAGGACGTGTGCCCCCTGAGATGACACCCTCTTAAAATGTGTCAGAATGTGGACACAGAGACTATTTAGAGCCAGGGTGGCTGAGTTTAGGTGCCAGCTTTAGGAGTTGTCTGGGAAAGCCAGCAACTCAGCAAAAAGCCATCGTGGGAGAAGCTAAGTGCAGGCTCCCTCCTGTTTTTAGAAGGGGAGACCTTAGCCCCACCTGGCACAACTAGCACTAGCTCCCAAGATTGTTTTTGGAGGATACTATTGTCAGGTAGGATCACCACACTTTTCTATTCATTCTTTAAAAAGTGCTCACAGCCCACCATATTGACCGGCTGATGACCAGTGCAAGCAATACCATGCTACAATAATCTGCCAGAAAAAAAAAGAAGTTCTCCAAGTCAATGAAAGAGTCCAGAGATGAAAAGTTTCAATGGAGTAATTGTATAACATTCAGACACATCACAATATTTATTAAGTTAGTGAGGGAGAAGGCAAGGTTAACATAGTCTGTCAATTGGGGCAAAAGATGGAGAAATGATGAG
Source organism: Theropithecus gelada (assembly GCF_003255815.1). NCBI lineage: Eukaryota > Metazoa > Chordata > Mammalia > Primates > Cercopithecidae > Theropithecus > Theropithecus gelada. Next base: position 81,383,445 of record NC_037681.1, read on the forward strand.
ATAAACGCAGATATAAGAAAATAATAGTTGAGGCCGGGCGCGGTGGCTCAAGCCTGTAATCCCAGCACTTTGGGAGGCCGAGGCGGGTGGATCACGAGGTCAGGAGATCGAGACCATCCTGGCTAACATGGTGAAACCCCGTCTCTACTAAAAATACAAAAAACTAGCCGGGCGTGGTGGCGGGCGCCTGTAGTCCCAGCTACTCGGAGGCTGAGGCGGGAGAATGGCGTGAACCCGGGAGGTGGAGCTTGCAGTGAGCCGAGATCGCGCCACCGCACTCCAGCCTGGGCGACAGAGCGAGACTCCGTCTCAAAAAAAAAAAAAAAAAAAGAAAATAATAGTTGAAATGAATTTTTCAATGAATATTGAGCACTTGTGCTAAGTTTTGAGGATGACCCAGTGTACAAGACTGAGATGGTCCCTGTCCTACAGTCAAGTAAATAACCCAGTAGTAGATATTTACAAAAGTTAAAATAATATTTTATTTTATTGAGATGGAGTTTCACTCTTGCTGCCTGGACTGGAATGCAATGGTGCGATCTCAACTCACTGCAACCTCTACCTCCCGGGTTCAAGCAATTCTCCTGCCTCAGCCTCCCAAGTAGCTGGGATTACAGGCATGTGCCACCATGCCCGGATAATTTTATATTTTTAGTAGAGATGAGGTTTTACCATGTTGATCAGGCTGGTCTCGAACTTCTGTCCTCAAGTGATTCCCCCACCTTGGCCTCCCAAAGTGCTGGGATTACAGGCATGAGCCACCACACCTGGCCAAGATAATAATTTTTAAAGATTTTTTCCCCATGAATTACTTGTACTAACATTTTAACATTCTTCCAAGTTGCAATTCTGTTTATCTGAATGAAATTTTAAAAAAATAATAGAGCCAATGAATGGAATAGAAGCAATAATACTTTTTATAGCAGAAAAACAAAAAAAGAATGTATCTAATCTTTTAAAAAATACTCAGAAAAAAATAATGTTTAACTTGTTCTATATACATTTTTAGGAAAAAGGCCTAACTTGGAGGAATTTTTAAACTTCAAAAATAAGAATTTCACTGGGCACAGTGGCTAATGCCTGTAACCCCAGCATTTCAGGAGACTGAGGTGGGAGAATCACTTGAGGTCAGGAATTCGAAACCAGTCTGGGCAACATGGCAAGACTGGTCCCTACTAAAAATGAAAAAAAAAAAAATTAACCAGGCATGGTGGTGTGCACCTATAGTCTTAGCTACTCTGGAGGCTGAGGCAGGAGAATCTGAGGCAAGAGGATCGCTTGAGTCCAAGTGGTTAAGGCTGCAGTGGGCCATGATCATGCCACTGCACTCCAGCCTGGTCAGCAGAGCAAGATCCTGTCTCAAAAAAAGAAGAATCTTTACAATGTCTAAGATACAACAGCTAATAATAAAACATCTATCAAGCTCTGAAGAAAATGTTATCATGCAGTAGAAGGGTATTTTCAAATAAACCAGAAGAAAATGTATCCCTTTTCTGAATAAGCTGACATTCTAGAGCAGGGAATCATCAAAAGAAAAAATTCAAGCATAGGGAAGTTGTAGCTGGAAAAGACTGGCAGTAAGCACTGAAAACAGTTCATCTGTAGAGATGAGTGTTGATAATTAGTTACATATACATATACACAGTTATATCAATAGGACAATGGACAAAAGATATGAATAGGCAATCCACAGAGTAAGAAATATAAATGGCTGATAAAATATGAAAGATATTCACCACTGGTAAAATATGAAAGATGCTCACCTTTCACCACTGATGAGGGATCTGCAAGTTAAAATCACAAAGAAATAGCACTTTCCAACCTACCAGATTGATTTTTTAAATTTCTAAAAAATACTGGCCAGGCTCGGTGGCTCATGCCTGTAATCCCAACACTTTGGGAGGCCGAGGCAGGAGGATCACCTGAGGTCAGGAGTTTGAGAACAGCCTGGCCAACATGGAGAAACCGAATCTCAGGCCGGGCGCGGTGGCTCAAGCCTGTAATCCCAGCACCTTGGGAGGCCGAGACGGGTGGATCACGAGGTCAGGAGATCGAGACCATCTTGGCTAATACGGTGAAACCCCGTCTCTACTAAAAAATACAAGAAACTAGCCGGGCGAAGTGGCGGGCGCCTGTGGTCCCAGCTACTCGGGAGGCTGAGGCAGGAGAATGGCGTAAACCCGGGAGGCGGAGCTTGCAGTGAGCTGAGATCCGGCCACCACACTCCAGCCTGGGCGACAGAGCCAGACTCAGTCTCAAAAAAAAAAAAAAAGAAACCGAATCTCTACTAAAAATACAAAAATTAGCTGGACATGGTGGCTGGTGCCTGTAATCCCAGCTACTTGGGAGGCTGAAGTGGGAGAATCACTTGAACCTGGAAGGTGGAGGTTGCAGTGAGCCAGTATCATGCCACTACACTCCAGCCTGGGTGACAGAGCGAGACTCTACCTACAAAAATAAAAATTAAAAAAAATAGAATAAAATTTACAGAACCAGCAGCTTGACAGAGGCATTTATTGGCCAAAGTTGGGACAATTTTAGCATCAAAAGAACAATGCCTGTAACAAATTGAAACACATTGACTATATAAAAATCCATGAGTCAGGCCGGGCATGATGATTCCCACCTGTAATCCCAGCACTTTGGGAGGCGGGTTGGGCAGATCACTTGAGGTCAGGAGTTTGAGACCAGCCTGGCCAACATGGCAAAAACCTATCTCTACTAAAAATACAAAACTTAGCCAGGCATGTTGACACATGCCAGTAATCCCAGTTACTCAGGAGACTGAGGCGGGAGAATAGCTTGAACCTGGGAGACGGAGGTTGCAGTGAGCCGATATTGCACCACTGTACTCCAGCCTGGGTAACAGAGCTAGACTCCGTCTCAAATAAATAAATAAATATCCCTGCATCCATAGACTACTTTAAAAAAAAAAAAAAAAAAAAAAAGAGGAGGAGGAATAAAAGAAGTGAGCAAATAAACAAAACTTTTCTACAGGTGGCCATTCCACCAAGTTCTTATCTGAAAGGGCAAAGAATTAGGTTATTTGCAGTAACCTATTGCAGAGTAACCTAATAGTCCCAGCTGATGAGCAAGAGCCCTTCTTTCTGAAAAAGGCTAGCTATCAATGTAGACAGAATTGAAAACAAACAAACAAACAAAAAACCAGAATTTGCAATCCTTAGGGAAATAATTTATTAAGCCACGAATTATCAATGGATGCTGAAACAATTAGGTGAAAGGCTGGGGAGCTGCATATTCATCTGGTGCTAAAGTTATCACCCTGCAGCTTACTAACGAGTTCTAAGATGACTGTCACCACATAGACCCAGTGATCAATCTTAATATCATTAATAATGGGATAAACAGAGCTTCACTATGTGCCTTCTGGTATGATGCAGTATTCAGCCTGAATCTCATCAAGCCTTTAAATCCAACTTCCATTAATAGAAAATACTGAGGTTATTGTTAAATGACACCACAAGGAAACAACCAGAAACATCTAGAAGTTGAAACATTCTAAGGAAATACTAGTCTACTCTCTACAAATCAATGTAACAGGAAAAATGAAAAGCTAGGGAGAAAGTCTGTTCTAGATCAAAATATATTTCAGGATGTTGATAATGGAGGAGGCTATGCATATCTTGGGGGAGGCAGCACACGGGGAATCTTTGTATTTTTTTTTTTTTCAATTTTGCCATGAACCTAAAACGGCTCTTAAAAAATAAAGCCTTTTTTTTTTTTTGAGACAGAGTTTCACTCTGTTGCCCAGGCTGGAGTGCAGTGGTACAGTGATGCAATCTTGGCTCACTGCAACCTCCACTCAAGAATCGCTCAAGTTCAAGCAATTCTCCTGCCGAAGCCTCCCAAGTAGCTGGGATTACAGGCACCCGCCACCATGCCCAGCTAATTAAAAAATAAAGACTTTTAAGGAAAAAAAAGAAGCCATTTCAGAGACCCAACAACTAAATGCAATCATACTTCTTGCTTGGATCACACTATAAACAAACTTGGTGCAAAAGATATTTGGGCAACAAAACTTGAGTGTGTTAATATTATTATGGTTGTACAGGAAAGTATTATCATTAGATATGTGTATCAAAATATTTAGGAGTAAAATTTTATGCGTTTACTTAAAAAGATTTCAATGAAAAATGTGTGAAACATGACAAAATGCTTAAAAAATTCTACATGATAGGTATATGGTGTTTATTATATTATTCTCTCTACTTTTTCTGTACATTTATAGTTCTTTTTTATAAGCATGAAAACATTTTTTTAAAATAGAGTTGGGGTTTCGTTGTTGCCCAGGCTGGTCTCAACTCCTGAGCCTAAGGGATCCGCCTGCCTCAGTCTCTAAAGTACTAGGATTACAACCATAAGCCACCACACCTAGCCAAATTAAAAAGTTGTTTTTTGTTTTTTGTTTGTTTGTTTTCAAGATGGAGTTTCACTCTTGTTGCCCAGGCTGGAGTGCAATGGTGAGATCTCGGCTCACTGCAACCTCCACCTCCTGGGTTCAAGCGATTCTCCAGCCTCGGTTTCTATAGTAGCTGAGATTACAGTCACCCGCCACCACACCCCGCTAATTTTTTTGTATTTTTAGTAGAGACAGGGTTTCACCATGTTGGCCAGGCTGATGTCGAACTCCTGAACTCAGGTGATAAACCCACCTGGGCCTCCCAAAGTGCTGGGATTACAGGTGTGAGCCATCGTGCCTGGCCAAAAATTGTTTTTCTGGTTGTTTTTTTTTTTTTTTTTTTTTTTTTTTTTTGAGACAGAGTCTCCCTCTGTCACCCAGGCTGGAGTGTAGTGGCTCACTGCAACCTCCACATCCCAGGTTCAAGTGATTCTCGTGCCTCAGCCTCCCAAGGGGCTGGGATTACAGACGTGCACCATGACGATCAGCTAATTTTTATATTTTTAGTAGAGACGAGTTTTCACCCTGTTGGCCAGGATGGTCTGGAGCTCCTGGCCTCAAGTGATCCACGTGCCTCAGCCTCTCAAAATGCTGGGATTACAGGCCAGAGCCACCACGGCCAGCCATAAAAAAAACAAAAAACAAACAAACAAAAAAACCCGGATATTTGGCCGGGCACAGTCTCTCATGCTTGTAATCCTAGCACTTTGGGAGGCCAAGGAGGGTGGATCACCTGAGGTCAGCAGTTTGAGACCAGCCTCGCCAACATGGCAAAACTCCGTCTCTACTAAAAATACAAAAAATTAGCCCAGCATGGCAGTAGGCACCTGTAATCCCAGCTAGTTGGGAGGCTAAGGCAGGAGAATTGCTTGAACTCAGGGACGGAGGTTGCAGGGACGCCATTGCACTCCAGCCTGGGCAACAAGAGCGAAACTCTGTCTCAAAATAAATAATAATATCCAGCATTTGTGAGTGTTTGAGAAAACAGACCATCACATACATATTGGAGTATAAACTTCTGGTATAAACTTCTAAGAGGACAATTTCAAATATATACATTTTATTTTACAATATACATATCGGCAGGGCAAGGTAGCTCGCGCCTGTAATCCCAGTACTTTAGGAGACCTAGGCGGACGCATCACTTGAGGTCAGGAGTTTGAGACCAACCTGGCCAACATGGTGAAACTCCATCTCTACTAAAAATACAAAAATTAGCCAGGCATGGTAGCGTGCACCTGTAATCCCAGCCACTAGGGAGGCTGAGGCAGGAGAATGACTTGAACCCGGGAGGTGGACATTGCAGTGAGCCAAGATCACACCACTGCACTCCAGCCTGGGCAACAGAGGGAGAGTCTGTCTCAAAAATAAAATAAAGGCCAGCCACGGTGGCCCACGCCTGTAATCTCAGCACTTTGGGAGGCTGAGGCAAGCGGATCACCTGAGGTCAGGAGTTCAAGACTAGCCCCGCCAACATGGCGAAATGCTGTCTCTACTAAAAACACAAAAATTAGCTGGGTGTAGTGGCGGGCACCTGTAACCCCAGCTACTTGGGAGGCTGAGGCAGGAGAATGGCGTGAACCTGGGAGGCATAGCTTGCAGTGAGTCGAAATTGTGCCACTGCACTCCAGCCTGGGCCATAGAGCGAGACGCCAACTCAAAAAAAAAAAAAAAGAAAAAAAAAGAAAAGGAAACAAAAAGAAAAATACAGTGTTACTTCTTGCATGTCTGAATTTTTGAGCTGAGATTCATATTGTCTATATATACTCTTCTCATTTCATTCTCTTGCAACCCTATTATTTTCACGTTACATGTAAGGAAAAAAGGTTTTTTGTCTTTTGTTTGTTTGTTTGTTTGTTTGAGACAGAGTCTCCCGGGTTCAAGCGATTCTCCTGCCTCAGCCTCCCGAGTAGCTGGGATTACAGGCATGCACCACCAGGCCCAGCTAATTTTTGTATTTTTAGTAGAGACGGGGTTTCACCACGTTGGCCAGGCTGGTCTCAAACTGTCGACCTCAGGTGATCCACCCGCCTCGGCCTCCCAAAGTGCTGGGATTACAGGCGTGAGCCACCGGGCCCGGGCGAAAAAAAAAAAGATGTTTTTAAGTTCATTGTTCTGAAGTGACAAAACTAGAAAGTGCAAAACTAGAACTCAAATTTGGGTCTACCTTGCACTGAAGCCCATGCCAGTTACTACTCTATGCCATCTGGAATAGGTTTTGACTTCTCTCCACCACCTGCACTCAATCCCTCCTCTCAAATCTTGCCGACTTAGACCGAATCCCCTCTTCTAAAAAGGCACGATTGAGGGCCCCCACCACCATGTTTAAATGGCCCTCTTTAGGCCTCCCTTAATACTTTGACAACATCTGTATCACAGACCATACTGTATTTTAATGATCTATGTATAGGTTCTCCATTACATAGTAAACTCTTAAGGGCAGGAATTAAGTATCTGGAGATACTATTGAAGTGCTTGACACATAGTAGGTGGTTTCGTTCTACAACAGAAGAATATCACTTATATTTCTATATGACTATTTCCTCCCTAACCTGTGAATGAACTTTATAGGATCAAAGAATATATCTGGTTTTATGCACCATGAAATCATTGCAGCCTAACACACAGCTTGACATAGATCAGGATTTTTGTTTTTTTGAAACAGACTGTTGCTCTGTCGCCTAGGCTGCAGTGCAAATGGCATAATCTCGGCTCACTGCAACCTCCGCCTCTCAGGTTCAAGCAATTCTCCTGCCTCAGCCTCCTGAGTAGCTGGGATCACAGGCGTGCCATGCACCCAGCTAATTTTTCTATTTTTAGTAGAGATGGGGTCTCGCCATGGTGGCCAGGCTGGTCTCGAACTCCTGACCTCAAGTGATCCACCTGCCTCAGCCTCCCAAAGTGCTGGGATTACAGGCGTGAGCCACCGCGCCAGCCCACATCAGGTTTCTGTTGTTGCTTTTTAAGCAAAGATGGTTTTTTACCATGTTGGCCAGGCTGGTCTTGATAGAACTCATGGCCTCAAGTGATCCACCAGCCTTGGCCTCCCAAAGTGCTGGGATTACAGGCAAGAGCCACTGCACCTTGCCCAGGTTTTCAAAAATATTTTTTTGTAGTCTTTTTTTTTTCTTGAGACAGGGTCTCCTTCTATCACTCTGCTAGAGCGCAGTGGTGCTGTCCTGGTTCACTACAGCCTCCACCTCCCAGACTCAAGAGATCCTTCCATCCCAGCCTCCTGAGTAGCTGGGACTACAGGCACGGGCCACCACGCCCAGCTAATTTTTTTTTTAACTTTTTGTAGAGACAGGGTCTCACTATGTTGCCCAGGCTGTTCTCGAACTCCTGGCCTCAAGCAATTCTCCCACCTTGGCCTCCCAAAGTGCTGGAATTACAGGTGTGAGGCACTGTGTCCTGTCTCAATAAATATTTTTGAATGAATTAATCAGCAAGTAATCTTCTCTATTTACTGTGACTCTGAGTTATGTTCAAGGGCAAGCAGTTCTTGACTTCCTTTTCTTTGTAATGATTTAGTGCTTGAAATTACTTCTACCCATCAGCATTTTAAAATTGGTCATTATTTTCCCATTTTCATCCCCACACTCACATAGAACATGATCTCCACTATTTAAAAGTGTAAGATTTTTGTTTCAGTCTGGGATTTATCCTATTGCAAACTGCTAGCTATAATTTTCAACCTTTCCGGCTAAATGCCAGAATGTCACTAATCAAAGGTGGTACTTAGGGGTGAAGTGAACAGTTAAGCCTCCAATTTACAAGCTTGTTTTTCCCTGGGATACTTGTGTTAAAGTCGCACGTTCCTGGGTGTGACACTTTCGAGACAAAAATTTCAACTGGTGAGTTAATTACATATTACTATAATTAAATCAAAGATGTAGGATAATGGAAGCGTTGAAATAGTATTTGCTAGGCAAGGGTGTGATCTTATTAAAAAATGTATAATATATGCTGCCATTCGAGAAGCAAGGAAAACATTTCCAAATTTCCTTCCAAGCAGTCTACCGGGATTGACAGTACCGCGGACAAAGGAGGGTACCAAATGCTCCTTCGAACCAACGGTACACCGAAAGCCCTGAGCCTGTGGGCGGGGCCCCGGAGCTTCCCGGGGCTCAAAGACAGAGGGGGCGTGGCTGAGGGTGGTCCAGACCTCCAGGGGCGGGGCCGCGGCCGGCGAGAGGCAGGCTGGGAAGCGGCGCCATATTGGCGTCGGCCGCGCTGTATTGTCATAAATAGAGCCGGTTTTGTGGTGTTTTCACTACTCGGTTGGATGCCTCAGCCATAGTAAGTGGGAAAGTGAGGGAGCAAGCGAGCTACAAGCGACTGGAGGAAAGTGAACAGGGGGAGAAGGGAACAGCAAGAACAGGACTCCAGAGCGATAAACACTTGCTGGAGAGGGAGACGCAGGAAGCGATGAAAGAGATGTCTGCGTAAGTGGTGGGGGGCGGCGGTTGGGGTGAGGCGGGTTGGGGTGAGCTGGGGTGGTCCGTCTGTGTCCTCGTTTCCGTTCCCTGTCCCTTGCGCCCTGCACGCAGCTCGCCGGGGGTGGTCTCCTTCCCGGCTCCCGGCCGGTCCGCAAGGGCACCTCCCCTAAACCCGGCGGCTTACCTGGCCACCCCTGCACGGACTTGGGGACTCTGGGAGTCCCCAGCTGTCCCGCCTCTGAGGACGCCCTCAGAAAAGGATGAGGAGGGAAAGAGGTGCCTGTGTCCGTAGGGAGAAATTGTCGGTCACTCGCCTGCCCCCAGCACTGTCTGAGCCCGTCTGCTCCTGTCTGCATTGGCGCAAATACCATCCCCCTGCCTCCCCCTCCTCCCTTCCCGACCGGCTGTCTCCAGGTCTTCAGGAGTGAAAGACCTATCGCAGCCCAGGGGTTTCTCTTTCATATGAGGGTAAAGTCTTTACATCCCTGTCCCCACCCTCTCCCTCACCCCCTGCCTCCCCACCTACCCACAACATCTACCGGTCTGTACCTCTTGTTCACACTTTGATAAGTCAGAAACAGTTCCCAGACTTGGCAAGATTTTGTTGTAGCTTCTTCCATTTTGGCCTATTAGGAAACAATTTAAACATGCAGAAAAATGCAGAGAATAACATAAGCATCATTTGTGGAGCCACCACCCATTTCTCCCAAAACATAACTGTACACACACACACACACACACACACACACACACACGGTGTGTATATACATATCTATGTATTTATTTTAAAGAAATCAAGCATTCCAGATACATCTGACGGACTCTCCTACCTCCTTCTCTGGTCCCAATCATCTCTTGCTCCAGATGTCTCCACAGTCTTGAATTTGATGTGTATTGTTGCTGCGTGTTTTTTATTTTACATTTTTTTTTTTTCGCCCTCGAATCATGGGAGCTGCATGTTTTTTAATGCTATTACTGCATACACATGTGTTCATAATAACTGGCGTAGTTCTAGTTGTTTTTTTTTTTTTTTTTTTTTTTTGAGACGGAGTCTCGCTCTGTCACCCAGGCTGGAGTGCAGTGGCCGGATCTCTGCTCACTGCAAGCTCCGCCTCCCGGGTTTTAGGCCATTCTCCTGGCTCAGCCTCCCGAGTAGCAGGGACTACAGGCGCTCGCCACCTCGCCCGGCTAGTTTTTTGTATTTTTTTAGTAGAGACGGGGTTTCACCGTATTAGCCAGGATGGTCTCGATCTCCTGACCTCGTGATCCGCCCGTCTCGGCCTCCCAAAGTGCTAGGATTACAGGCTTGAGCCACCGCGCCCGGCCAGTTCTAGTTGTTTTTAAACTATATAGCTGGTATCACACTTGGAATTCTGTAACTTCTTTAGCACAACATAGTGTCTCTGAGCTTTTTTCACGTTAGTATTTTAGTTGTAATTAATTAATATTGTATTGTATTCTATTGTAGGAATGCATCCTAATTTAATTCTTTTTCTGTTAGTGACTATTTTAGGTTATTTCTAAGTTTTTAGTGTTACAGTGTGACAGCGAACATTCTTTTACAGTCTCTTTGTGCGTTTGTAACCAAAATTTCTCTAGGGTGTTTGCCTACAAGTGAAATTGATGGTTTAAAGGAAATGTGGGATTCTGTTGTTTACTTTTCCCTCCCCTCTAGATGGGGGAAGTTCAGAACTCTAGATTTGGAATTTTAGGGCCAGTAGGCTAGTTGGCTAACTTTGTCAGCATACAGGTAAGAAAGTGAGGCCGTCATCATAGTGTCAGAGCTGAAGTAGTTATGGAGGAGAGAATGGAGTAGTGGAAAGAGGTTTTGGAGGTCAGATTCTGGCTTGTCCTCTCTTAACTTTCAGATACTTATCTGTAAAATGGCACTTATTCAATACCTCTTAGGATTATTGTGATTGAGTGATATTATATACATATGTAGATAATTACTCTGTCCTATTCATTTACCATGTATATTTACATATATATAACACAAACAATACCAAAACACTGCTCTAGCTTTCTCAGAGGTAAAAAGCCAAATCTTTAAAAAGAAATTACAACTTGAAATAACTAATTGGAGTTTTGTTTGTTCTACAACAAAATAAATACAGAAGAGAAATTAAGCTGTATTTTGCTTTTTGGGTTTTTTTTTTTTTTTTTTTTGAGTCATTTTGGAAGGTATACACGCTGTTTTATCTTCCATTGATTCTTTCTCCCTCTCTACCTAATGAGATCTTTTTTTTTTTCTTTTTTTTGAGACGGAGTTTCGCTCTTGTTGCCCAGGCTGGAGTGCAGTGGTGCGATCTCAGTTCACTGCAACCTCCACCTCCTAGGTTCAAGCGAATCTCCTGCCTCAGCCTCCCGAGTAGCCGGGATTACAGACGTCCGCCACCACACCCAGCTAATTTTTTGTATTTTCAGTAAAGACGGGGTTTCACCATGTTGTCCAGGTTGGTCTTGAGCTTCTGACCTCAGGTAATCCACCCACCTCAGCCTCCCAGAGTACTGGGATTACAGGCATGAGCCACCACGCCTGGCCTCTAATGAGATCTTTATCTAAAGAGCATGTCTTACTCTGTGCACTTAGTAGGGGTAAGACAGTGTTTTGACGAGTTAAAATCCAAAAACAATTAAACGATCTCTATAATGTGTTATTTTTTACAGGGCTAATTTATTCAACTTGAAAGATTGATTATAATTTTGAGATTACATTCTTACTCTTGGTGTTAATGGACCTTCATGGAAGCATGTTGAAGACAAATGGTAGCGTTGGTTGTTTAGTGTGTATGTTTTCACTTTCATAGCAAAATTAAAAGTTTTGCCAACCCCTGTTGGTCCCAGAATTTATTTTGAAGTTAATTAGTTTGTGTAAACTCAAAGTCTCAGAACTTCAATTGGCCGAGCGCAGTGGCTCACGCCTGTGATCCCAGCACTGTGGGAGGCCGAGACTGGTGGATCACCTGAGGTCAGGAGTTCGAGACCAGCCTGGCCAACATGGCGAAACTCCATCTCTACTAAAAATACAAAAATTAGCTGGATGTGGTGGCACATTCCTGTAATCCCAGCTACTTGGGAGGCTGAGGCAGGAGAATTGCTTGAACCCAAGAGGCGGAGGTTGCAGTGAGCTGAGATCTCCCTAGTGCACTTCAGCCTGGGAGACAGAGAGAGACTCCATCTCAAAAAAAAAAAAAAAAATCTCAGAACTTCTGTTGTACTTTATTCAAGACCGTAGTTTCCTGATGGCTAAGATCTTTACAGGGTGGCTCATGTATCTTCTAAAAGATTGCCAGTAGTGTAAAGAATTTTATTTCAATGCGAAGATGGTATGGGTACCAGTCTAAAATGAAGAGAATAATTAGCTAGAGTGGCAAAATACTAGGACTGTAAACTCTGATTCAAGCAGAGGATGTTAACCTAGGTTTCCCGAGGACAAATCTAATTGTGATTTCCTTTTTAAAAGCCAGATTATTTCACAAGGACCTTCTAATGGGATGTTTTCATTTCTTTCCTGGGGAAAAAAAACCCATTGTTTTTACTAAAAGCTTTCTTTCAAGTGGTTGACTGCTTTTCAAAGATTCTAGAATCTGGATGGTACTTGACTTAAGTCTGCAGGGTAGTGGAGGTGGCCCTGGCGCAGATCCCAATCAAACTCTGGGTTTGAGCTGAGTGGTGTTGGTACAATTGTCTTGATGCCAACACATGCTGCGTTTGGCTTGAAAAGACATCCTAACCATGAAAGCTGCAGGCAGTATGAATAGCCCCTTCATAAACATAAACATAAAATACTCATTTTTCCTTTAAAAGAAAGTATCTGCCCCCACTGTTAGTACTAAGTAAACTTTTAAGGTAACTGAATTAACATGAGTAGATTGAGAGATTCAATGTATCAGTATGATATATACTTTAATTTTTTTCTGTTGTTTCATTTTTCTTATTTTCTTGAACAGAAACACCGTGCTGGACAGCCAGTGTCAACAAAAGCATTATGGAATTACCTCTCCGATTAGTTTGGCGTGTCCTAAAGAAATTGATCATATTTACACACAGAAATTAATTGACGCCATGAAACCATTTGGAGTGTTTGAAGATGAGGAAGAATTGAACCACAGGTGTGTCATTGAAAACCATAAAATATTTGACAGTGTACTGTTTAATCATTAATTCTACGAACATATTGAATACCTACTATGTCTCTACATACAGGTGCAGAAATGACAAAAAGAAAAGTCTTGGCCCTCTTGGAGCTTACATTTTAGGTAGGGGTTAGAGGAAGAGATTTGTCATCAATAATATCAGTATTACACTCGTGAGTAATATTACACATGATAAGTGCTACTGAGAAAGAGGGGGTAGAGGTTTCAGGGAAAGCCTCATTGAAAAAGTCACATTTAAGGGAATATTTAAAGATGAAAGAGGGAGCTGTGTGTCTATCTGAAGGAAAAGTGTTCTAGGCAGAACTCTTGAAGTGGTGTATTTGAAGAGTACTTAGCAAGATACCCTGGGTATCAGCAGTGAGGAAGCAGGAAGATATAGGCTTGCAGAAAGCAAGGTGGGAAGGAGCTTAGAGGGCAAGAGCTCTTAGGACCTTGTAAGGTGTTGTCAAGGTTTGGTTTATTCTGAGTGAAGTGAGAAGCTATTAGAGTTTTGAGAAGAAGATTGACATGACTGGACTTAAAAAAGTTTGAACAGTCACTCTGGCTGCTGTATTAGAGTATTCTTAAGAGAAGTGCAAGGGCAGAGCAGAGAAACCAGTTATCTAGCAATTATAATAGCCCCAGGAGGAAATAATGCTGGCTAGAACCTGGAGGATGGTCATAGAGGTAATAAAAAGTAGAAATCTGGATATATTTTAAAGGTAGGGTTCTTAGAGTTTAATGACTGGAATGTGTGTGAGAGAGAGGTCAAGGATGATGGCCAAGATTTTTGGTCTCGGCACCTTGAAGGGGTAAGTTTGGACAGAAGTTCAGTTTTGCATGTTATCTTTGGGATGTCTTTTTTTTTTTTTGGTAGACAGAGTCTTGCTATGTCACCCAGGCTGAAGTGCAGTGGCATGATCTTGGCTCACTGCAAGCTCCGCCTCCCAGATTCACGCCATTCTGCTGCCTCAGCCTCCCCAGCAGCTGAGACTACAGGCGCATGCCGCCATGGCCAGCTAATTTTTTTTGTATTTTTAGTAGAGACGGGATTTCACCGTGTTAGCCAGGATAGTCTCGATCTCCTGACCTCGTGATGTGCCCACCTCAGCCTCCCAAAGTGCTGGGATTAAAGGCGTGAGCCACCGCACCTGGCCTCCTTTGGGATGTCTTAAACCCTGCTTTTCTCTTCTAAATGTGGATTCATTTATGCCATTGGTTATAAGTTTGTTTTAATAATACTAAACTTCTTTAATACTATTAGACAGAAATTAGCCAGTAATTAGTTTGCCCATTTTAATTAGTCAAAGACCTATTACTAGCAATTCTAGCTTCTATTACCACATTGAATTGAATTAATTCCATAGTAAAGCCAAGAAAGTTGACAATTCACTAGGCCTTTAGAGCCTCATTGAAGGCAATTTTATGGTTTTTATTAGGCTTTTTGAATTTTGAACATAGCTCAAAAACTAAAATATTGTAATCAGATTTATCACCTCTTTGACACTATTAAGGATCTAAGAATGCCAAAGAGATGGCCCTGTGTCAATAGATGTGATAGCATTATTGCATGTATGTTTTGGTTTTACCCTAACATCAACACAAAGGGTATTGCGTATATGGGTTTTTAAAAATACTGTTTGTTCATTTTAATCTGAAGCTTTTTTTTTTTTTTTTAATAGGCTAGTGGTTCTTGGTAAATTGAACAATTTAGTAAAAGAATGGATTTCTGATGTCAGTGAGAGTAAGGTAAGACTTTAAACTATGTGGAATTCTTGTTTTTATTATATCTTGGTCATTCATCCTGGCAATGAGATGCAGGTGTTGAGAAGTAGCTGAAATACATCAAAACTTGGCTCTCTGGTATACATAGGAATGAACTGGTCTAGACGGTTGAATTTCTAAGTAGATGAGGATTTACCCAGAAGTAGCCAATATATAGCTGTGAGTCCACATAATTGTCTTGTTTGACTCATATGTAGTAGGCCAAATATCAGATTTTACTTAAAAATCACATTTCAACTTTTTATAAAGTGTTAGATCTGGCAATGCTGGGCCTGCCTTTGTGCACAGCAGGAAGAGGCTTGAAGGGGATTGGGCTCCTATCTTCCATTGCCTCATGGCCCCCACCACTCCTTGTTTTCTTTGCAAGGTGATTAGTTGAGCAGTTACTATGTTTCTCATGTGGGATTCCCTTATTTGCCTACCTGCTTGGTTCCTAAGACATAGGAATTTGCAAACTAATTTATAACTACAGAACTCTTTTCCCCTCCTGTAGCTTAACTATTTTTCCCCTGAAATTGATTACATTTTCCTGCTTTGTGTAGTGCAGTCCTCCCTTGGTATCCTCCGGGGGATTGGTTCTGTGACCTCCAAAGATACTAAAATCTGTGGATGCTCAGGTTCCTTATATAAAATAATATAGTACATATTTGCATGTTACCCTTTCATATCCTTTTGCATACTTTCAATCATTTCTAGATTACTTAAAATATCTAATACAATGTTAATGCTATGTAAATAGTTGTCACTGTAATTTTTTTTTTTATTAGCATGTTTAATTTTTTTTTTTTTTTGAGACGGAATCTCACTCTTTCACCCAAGCTGGAGTACAGTGGCGCAATCTTGGCTCACTGCAACCTACTCCTCCCAGGTTCAAGTGATTCTCTTGCCTCAGCCTCCTGAGTAGCTGGGACTACAGGCGTGTACCACCACTCTGGACTAATTTTTGTATTTTTAATAGAGACGTGGTTTCATCATGTTGACCAGGCTGGTCTCGAACTCCTGATCTCAGGTGATCTGCCTGCTTCAACCTCCCACAGTGCTGCGATTACAGGTGTGAGCCACCGCGCTCAGCCTAAATTTTATTTATTATTATTATTTTTTTTGGAGACAGAGTCTGGCTCTGTCGCCCAGGCTGTAGTGCAGTGGCACGATCTCACCTCAGCCTCCCCAAGTGCTGGCGTTACAGGCGTGAGCCACCATGCCCGGCCATAAATTTTATTTTATTTTTTCTTATAGATAGAATCTCCCTCTGTCACCCAGGCTGCAGTACAGTGGCACAGTTATATAGCTCACTGCAGTCTCAAACTCCTGGGCTCAAGTGATCCTCCCACCTTAGCCTCGTGAGTAACTGTAGGAATGCACAATTGTGCTTGGCTTATTTTCTTCATTATTTTTTGTAGAGACAAGAGTCTCACTATATTACCCAGGCTGGTCTCAAACTCCTGGTTTCCAGCAGTCCTCTGACCTCAGCCTTCCAAAGTGCTGGAATTACAGGCATGAGCCACTGCGCCTTGCCTAAAATTTGCTTTATTTTTTATGGCTTTTTCCCCCCCAGTATTTTTTATCCATGCACGATTGGTTGAATCTGCAGATATGGAAGGCCAACTATATTTTGAATATAATTGTTTTTGTTTTTGTTTTTGTTTTGAGACATAATCTTGCTCTGTTGCCCTGGCTGGAGTGCAGTGGTGAGATCTCAGCTCACAGCAATCTCTACCTCCCAGGTTCAAGCGATTCTCCTGTCTTAGCCTCCCAAGTAGCTGGGATACTTCCCACTATACCCGGCTAATTTTTGTAGTTTTAGTAGAGACGGGGTTTCACTGTAATGGTCAGGCTGGTCTCGAACTCCTGACCTCAGGTGATCTATCCGTCTCAGCCTCCCAAAGTGCTGGGATTACAGGTGTGAGCCAGCACACCTGGCCTTGGTTTTGTTTTTGAGACATGGTCTGTCTCTGTTGCCCAGGCTGCAGTGCAGTGGCATAATCTTGGCTCACTGCAGCCTCTGCCCCTGGGTTCAAACAGTTCACTTGCCTCAGCCTCCCGAGTAGCTGGGATTACAGGTGCATGCCACCATGCCATCAGCTAATTTTTGTATTTTTAGTAGAGATGGGGTTTCACCATGTTGGCCAGGCTGGTCTCGAACTCCTGACCTCAAGTGATCCGTTCTCTTCGGCCTCCCAAAGTGATCCGCCTGCCTCAGCTTCCCACAGTGCTGGGATTACAGGCGTGAGCCACCGTGCCCAGCCTAAATTTCATTTATTATTATTATTTTTTTTGGAAGCAGAGTCTCGCTGTGTCGCCCAGGCTGTAGTGCAGTGGCACGATCTCACCTCAGCTCTTGACTTACAGGCAGGAGCCACCGTGCCCAGCCTCACAATTGAATTTTTATTGTTGTCTGAGAATCACCACTGTGAAGATTATTTTACTGGCTGTACCAGAATGAGAGAGAGAATGTTCAACTGGGTGATACCATTTGCCTCATCACTAGGTAGACAATACTGTTACATTTTAAGGTTTTTGATTTTCATAGTTTTCCCATCTTTGCCCTAACAGCAGTCAGTTGAAAGGTAACGTCTCACAGTTGTCAGTGTGTCTACCTGTAAAGTCCCTTTCTGTCCCTTAATCTGCACGGATTTAGAAATTAGGTAAACACCTGCAGAATTTTTTTTTTTTTTTTTTTTTTGGAGATGGGAGTCTCACTCCATCACCCAGGCTGGAATACAGTGGCGCAATCTCAGCTCACTGCAACCTCCGCCTCCCAGGCTCCAGCAGTCCTCCCACATAGTTGGGACCACAGGCATGCGCCACCATGCCTGGATAATTTTTGTATTTTTGTTAGAGACAGGGTTTTGCCATGTTGGCCAGGCTGATCTCAAACTCCTGAGTTCAAGCAATCCACCCGCCTTGGCCTCCCAAAGTGCTAGGATTATAAGCGTGAGCCACCACACCTGGTCTAGAATTTTTCTTTTACAGCTTTAAACAGTGGGCTCAGAATAAAGTTGAGTCTCCTAAAGACTATAGTCATTGAGTTTAACATGGTCTTTATGCTGTTTACTTTTGTTGCCAAAAGGCCGTCTGCCTCATTTCTGAACTCAACAGGGTTATCAATAGTTGAAGTTATTGAATGAGTCAAATTCTGAGCAGGTGAAATTCTAGTCACAAGTAATTAAAAAAAAAAAAATAAGTTAACATCTTCCATTGAGTAGATGAGGTCATTTTTCTATGTGAATTATAATTGTCTCTTTCGTGTGGGGGAATGCGGGAAGGATCTCTGTCTCCCAAGCCGTAGTGCAGTGGCATGCATAATCATGGCTCACTACAGCCTCAAACTCCTGGGCTCAAGCAATCCTCCCACCCAAGCCCCCCAAGTAGCAGAGACTACAGGTACACATCCTGATGCCCAGCTACTTTTTTTTTTTTTTGTAGAGATGGGGTCTTGCCATGTCGCCCAGGTTGGCCTCAAACTCTTGTACTCAAGTGATCCTCCTGCCTTGGCTTCCCAAAGTGTTGAGATTACAGGCGTGAGTCGCAACCATGCCCAACCTATAATTCTCTCTTCTTTTTCAAATTAAAAAAAAAAGTCATGAGGTCTCACTGTGTTGTCCAGGCTGATCTTGAACTCTTGAGCTCAAGTGAACCTTCCACCTCAGCCTCCCGCAGTGTTAGGATTGCAGGCAAGAGCCACCACTCACAGCCTATAATTCTCTTTATGTATGTTTTACTTTGGAAAGTAACTGAAGGATTTGGGTTCAATCAAAGATGATTTGAATCCATACACAATTGGGATATTTAAACTTTAAATAGTATAGAACTCCAGATCAAATAAGTTTAGTTAGATACTATGGCCATGGCAAACTGTGATTTAGTGTATCACTTTCTCATAAATCATCCAAGAATCAGACTTCTCAAAGTAGAAATGTGAACTAAAAGATTTTTTTAAGGTCCTGGCTTCTCTGTCCATTTCATTCATGTTAATTATGAATAAATTTATAGATTCCTGGGCATAGTGGTGCATGCCTGTAGTCCCAGCTACTCAGGAGGCTGAAGCAGGAAGATCTTGAGCCCAAGAGTTCAAGGCCAGCCTGGCAGCATAATGAGACTCTGTCTCTTTAAAATATCTGATTAATAAATTTACTGACTTCTTTTTAGCTATAAAATTATTTGTGATACTCTGAACGTTAATATTCATTACACAGAGGCGTTAAGCATAATATCCTATTATATAGATACTTTTATTCAAGGTGAAGTTAATCAGCACATACTATTCTTCAGAACTTGTACTGGGCATTGTGAGAAAATACAGAGAAGTAGTAGACAAAGTTCTTAACTTTGAGAAATTTAAATATTAAAGATTAAATATGATTTTACATACCAAAAAAGTCAGTAAATATAGCAAAAAAGAATTTAAGAATTTTAAGGGCAGAGAGCACAGAGGAAAAAAAAAAGCTTGTTAGGGAGTAAGGATAACCAGGGAAGGCTTCATGGAAGAGGTGGAACTTGAAGTGAACTTCCAAAAGTGGATGATACTGATAACCAGAAGCTGGACATTGTGGCTCATGCCCGTGATCTCAACACTTTGGGAGGCCGACACAGGGGGATTGCTTAAAAACAGGAACTTGAGACCAGCCTGGGCAACAAAGCAAGACCCCATCTTTACAAAAATTATTTAAAAATTATCCAGGCGCGGTGGTACATGCCTGTAGTCTCAGATACTCTGGAAGCCAAGGCAGGAGGAATATTTTGTGCCTCAGTAGTTTGAGGCTGAGGTGAGCTAAGATCACACTGCTGTGCTTACTTCAGCCTGGGCAACACAGTGAGACCCCATCTCCATCTGTTTTTTTTAAAAAAAAAACCAAAAAACAAAAGATGCCCAGAGAGGATGGGCAAGCACTTGAGGCAGGGACAATGGCAAATGCAGTGGAAAAGAGGCTGGATTCTGTAACCATGTTGGTTGGTTGGTTGGTTGGTTGGTTGGTTGGTAGTTGGAGCTTCAGAAAGGAAGATAAGAAGGCAAGAAGGATCCCTAGGAACATGTGGAGATTTTCAACAACAGGCCCAAGGATCCTTACCTCAGTAGTTAGAGAAGAAGGCATTGGCAACTTTTGAGTAGAACAGCTATATTTAATAGAGTAATTTAAGAACATCAGCCAGTGAATTTTATACAAGATAGTGAAAGAGAAAAGGAAGATTAATTAGAGGGTAGTTTAGGATGCCAATAAATAGCCTAGAATTAGGGGAGTATTCGTTGAATAGAAAGGAGGCCACAAAGTTGAGGGATATAAGCTAAGAATTGGTAAGCCAAGAAGAAGGAAAAGGTTTGGGCAGTGAGGAAAATGAGGAACAAAAATAGAGAACTCAGAAGCAATATCTGTTAGCATTGGAATAATTTTTTTTGCTTGCTTGAGGCTGGATATTGAAGTGGATCAGGATACTTGAGTGAATATCTGATGGGCTTTTGGAATTGGCTCTGAAGAGAGGCGAAAATTAGCTTTTTTTCTTTTCTTTTTTTTTTTTTTTGAGGTAGGATTTCACTCTTGCTGAGGCTCAACCTCCTGGGCTCAAGCAGTCCTCCCATCACAACCTCCCGAGTAGCTGGACTAGAGGCACACACCACCATGCCCAGCTAATTTTTTATTTTTTGTAGAGATGGAGTCTCATTGTGTTGCCCAGGCTGGTCTTGAACTGGACACAAGTGGTCCTCTTGCCTCAGTCTCCCAAAGTGCTGGGATTGCAGACATGACCATGCCCAGCCAAAAGGTAGCATTTTAATTACGTTATAATCCAAGAAATGTTAATTAAGCTTGTTGGAATAGCTCTCATAAGGAGATCATGTCAGGAATGACCCCGTTCTTACAGAAAGGTTATAGAGCTAGAATCAAGAAATTAAACATACCTGTCACAAAAACTAAAGGGGATATGGATTGGCCAAGAGTATTATGTTTTAGAGAGCTGAAAGCACGTTAGTTTGGTGAGAGTTCCTTGGTGACTACCAAAAGAGTGATGAAGCAAAAGACAGGCAATTGGAGGGGACATGTATGGTCAAGTGATTAAAAAGAAAAGCTTTTCTTCAGATAGAGATGTATGCATGTGTAGTGGGGGTGAATTTGTTTTGTCTTCCCTCTGGTAATACCCTTACTACTTCAAATCACAGTCAGAGGATCTGTGAAGTACTTTTACAAGTCTAATCTTGACAAAGTTGACAAGTCTGATCATTTGCTCAATAAAGGCCAGTAGACATTATGGTGATTTTTTTTTTTTTTAATTTTTGAGGTGGAGTTTCGCTCTTGTTCCCCAGGCTGGAGTACAATGGCACCATCTCAGCTCACTGCAACCTCCACTTCCCAGGTTCAAGTGATTCTCCTGCCTCAGCCTACCAAGTAGCTAGGATTACAGGCGCCCACCACCAGGCCCAGCTAACTTTTGTATTTCTAGTAGAGAAGGGGTTTTGCCATGTTGGCCAGGCTGGTCTCAAACTCCTGACCTCAGGTGATCTGCTGGCCTCAACCTCCCAAAGTGCTGGGATTACAGGTGTGAGCCACCACGCGCAGCCAACGTTGAGGTGACTTTTATGCTAAATAATTTGAATAATTGAATATCTTCTACTTAATTTTATTTTAGAACCTCCCACCTTCTGTTGTGGCTACTGTTGGTGGTAAAATTTTCACATTTGGATCCTATAGGCTTGGAGTACACACCAAAGGTAACTGCTTTTCTGTGTTCTAGTGCTAAGAACATTCAATGACAAACTCTTGTTCATAATTAGAAAATACAGGAGAACAAAGTTCCCATTATTTCACTACTTACAGCTAATCATTGTTAACATTTTCTTGTACCTAGCTTCCATACTTTCTTCTGTGCATATGTTTGAGTGTACTTTAACAAAAAATATAACACATAATATATTCTTCTTAAGAACTACTTTAATTTACAGGAGCTGACATTGATGCACTTTGTGTAGCTCCAAGACACGTGGAGAGATCTGATTTTTTTCAGTCTTTTTTTGAAAAATTGAAACATCAAGATGGCATTAGAAACTTAAGAGTAAGTATCCTCTGGCATTTAATATTTTGAATTTAGAGTAGTAACAAATATCTATAAAAGCTAGGGCTTAAGACTATTGAAATACCTCCTAAGTTACTATTAGGAGATATTTAATAAGAGTAACTTTAATACGTGATGATTAAATGATGATTAAGAACATGGGCCTTAGAGTTATACAGACTTGGGTTGGCATCTAGAATCTACTACATAATAGCTCCTAGATCTTGGTCAGGTAACCTAATCCTCTGAGCCTGTTTCCCAATCTGTAAAATGGAGATGTGGTAATAACTTTTTTATAAGGTTTTTGAGTATTGATGAGATATTTACATAAACCATTTACTGTAATAGCCAATAATGATTGATACATATCAAATGATGAGTGCTATTATGTATAAAGTTCAGTTAGTAACTCTTTATATGTGTATATCTAGCCATTCATTCAGCAAATAAAATTTCAGCACCAGTAATTTGTTAGATGCTGTCATTAGTCTTACAGATACAGTAGTAAACCTGACATTGTTTATTGAAGAGGGGGTTATGTGAACTAAATAAACAAAACAGTGTTAATGCATTCTGAAGTACTAGAATAAGGTGAAGGTCAAAGAATCTGTGATATTTGGGGAGTCTGGGAATGTTTTTAGACAAGGAAGTTAAGAATTTATTAGGTTGGGGAGTTAAGGAAGACTCAGAAAACCATTATTTCTACTAATCTCAACTGTATTAATTAAATTTTTAATATATAAATCATGAGCTCTCATTATTTTAAAATTTCTAACCCTAGTAGCCTTTCTAAATAATCAGTTTTCAGTTTAGACTCAAGAAATTATAAGTACCCAGATAATAGCAGCTTTTTGTTTTTTTGTTTGTTTGTTTTTTAATTTTACTTTAAGTTCTAAGATACATATGCAGAACGTGCAGGTTTGTTACATAGGTATACTTGTGCCACGGTGGTTTGCTGTACCCATCAACCTGTCATCTAGGTTTTTTTTTTTTTTTTGAGACTGAGTCTGGCTCTGTCGCCCAGGCTGGAGTGCGGTGGCCGGATCTCAGCTCACTGCAAGCTCCGCCTCCCGGGTTCACGCCATTCTCCTGCCTCAGCCTCCCAAGTAGCTGGGACCACAGGCGCCCGCCACTTCGCCCGGCTAGTTTTTTTGTATTTTTTCGTAGAGACGGGGTTTCACCGTGTTAGCCAGGATGGTCTCGATCTTCTGACCTCGTGATCCGCCCGTCTCGGCCTCCCAAAGTGCTGGGATTACAGGCTTGAGCCACCGCGCCCGGCCCTGTCATCTAGGTTTTAAGCCCTGCATGCATTAGGTATTTGTCCTAATGTTCTCCCTCCCCTTGTTCCCCACCCCCGGACAGGCCCCAGTGTGTGACGTTCCTCTCCCTATGTCCATGTGTTCTTATTGTTCAACTCTCACTTATGAGTGAGAACATGCAGTGTTTGGTTTTCTGTTCCTATGTTTGCTGAGAATGATGGCTTCCAGTTTCATCCATGTCCCTACAAAGGACATGAACTCATTCTTTTTTATGGCTGCAGACGATAGCAGTTTTGCTTTCCAGTTCTGAGGAATATTTTTAGAGGGATAATAAATCAGATACCATTATAAGCATTTTGTGTTTCTTACATAATACAGGTCACAAAGTAGAAATACGTGAAATGTAAGACCAAAAGCATTTTCACTTTGTTGAGTTAAAATACAAATTGGGAGCAAAGATATTCACATTATTGGTAGTTAGGAAGGATAAAGAAGGGATTACACCTATATGTTATAATTGTTTTCCTTTTTTGTAGGCTGTAGAAGATGCCTTTGTACCTGTTATAAAATTTGAATTTGATGGTATTGAAGTAAGTGTTTAATATTTTTGTGACTTTACAATTGAACTGTTTAACTCGTAAGTTTGTTTTCTGAAAACAGGCTTAACATAAGTGCATATTTTTAAAAATCAAATCTCTTTTTTTTTTTTTTTTTTTTTAAATAAAGAGATGGGGTCTAACTCTGTGGCCCAGGCTGGAGTATAGTGACGCAATCATAACTCACTGCACCTTTGAGCACCTGAGTTCAAGTGATCCTTCCACCTCAGCCTCCTGAGTGGCTGGGATTCCAGGCACACACCACCACACCTGGCTTAATTTTTTGTATTTTTAGTAGAAATGGGGTTTCACCATGTTAGCCAGGATGGTCTCAATCTCCTGACCTCGTGATCCACCCACCTCAGCCTCCCAAAATGGTAGGATTACAGGTGTGAGCCACTGGGCCCAGCCCATATTTTTAATTTCTAAGAATACTATTTTATTCTTTAAATGTGCCTTTTTATTTATGTCTGTATTTATTTACAGCCTCCTGACCTTATTTCCTAGATACAACATTTTTACCTGCTTTCTTAGGTCTACTGGGTCTGTTACCACTTGTCCATCTGCTTTCCAGCTTTCATAGCTTTTGCTGTTGTCACTTTCTGTTCTTTGTCCTAGTGAATTTTGCATTTAAAGTAAAAATAATACTAAACAAAAAAACTAAATTAAATTTTCCTGGTATTTTAGTGAGGTTTCAAGAGGGAGCGAATGTAAATGTGTGTTGGATCTTCTATCTTTATCTAGAAATTTGCTCATAAGGCTTTGATTTTTTTTTTTTTTAATGCTTGGCATATATGCTAAAATTTAAATGCTTTCATTAATTCGAAAGTTTAATTACCTTAACAAAACTTTACAGTTATTTTCCCATGTGAGATTGCCTATGTAGGCCTATTGAAGCTTTGGTAGAACTTCCCAAACTAATAATCAGAGGTTTTCACATTTTTATGGTGGGATGGGAGAGGATGGATTGAAAGGAGAAAATGTAATTTTTTTCTCTTTTTTCGCATCTTTCCAAAGATTGATCTAGTCTTTGCAAGACTGGCAATACAAACCATATCAGATAATTTAGATCTAAGAGACGACTCTCGCCTGAGAAGCCTTGATATAAGGTGTATTCGCAGCTTAAATGGTAAGCTTCTAAAAAGAAATCTCAGATACCTGCTTCAAAACAATTAGATACATTTTTGCAGAATTGACTAATAATTCAATTTTGGAGATTGGACTCAGTTTAAAATGTAATTTTGTTTATACAGATAATGTGACCACATTTAAGAATCCCAAAAACCACGAATTTATTTGAAAGACTGTGTATATATAGAGTAGTGGTTCTCAAACTTACTGGTCTCAAGACTTCTTTACACTCTTAAGATTTATGGAGGACCCCAAAAAACTTTTGTTTATGTGGGTTATATCTTTCAATATTTACCATGTTAGAAATAAAAACTGAGAAATTTAAAAAATACTTAGTCATTTATAAATAATAAACCCATTTTAAATTAATATAAACTTGTGTGTGAAGAATGACTTTTTTTTTTTTTTTTGCATTTTGCAAATCTCTTTAATATTTGACCTGATAGAAGACAGCTAGATTCTTACTTGTGTCTACAGTCAATTGTAATATTTTGTTTTGGTTAACATATAAGAAGAAAATCTGGCTGGGCGTGGTGGCTCTCGCCTATAATACCAGCACTTTGGGAGGCCAAGGTGAATGGATTACTTGAGCCCGGGAGTTCCAGACCAGCTGGGATAACATGTTGAAACCCCATCCCTATAAAAAATACAAAAAATTTAGTTGGATGTAGTGGCACTCGCCTGTAGTTCCAGCTACTCAGGAGGCTGAGGTGGGAGGATCACCTGAGCTCAGGAGGTGGAGGCTGCAGTGAGCCGTGATTACACCACTGCACTCTAGCCTAGGTGACAGAGCGAGACCCTGTCTAGAAAAAAAAAAAAAAAGAGGCCGGGTGCGGTGGCTTATGCGTCTAATGCCAGCACTTTGGGAGGCCGAGGCAGGCGGATCACCTGAGGTCAGGAGTTTGAGACCAGCCTGTACAACATGGCAAACCCCGTTTCTATTAAAAATAAAAAATTAGCCAAGCGAGGTGGTGCTTGCCTGCAATCCCAGCTACTTGGGAGACGGAGGCAGGAATATCGCTTGAACCCAGACGGCAGAGGTTACAGTGAGCTAAGATCTTGCCACCACACTCCAGCCAGGGTGACAGAGCGAGTCTCCATCTCAAAAAAGAAAGAAAAAAATCTGTCCTCTTAATTGGAAAAGGGGCCGGGCGCGGTGGCTCACGCCTGTAATCCCTGCACTTTGGGAGGCCGAGGCGGGCGGATCACGAGGTCAGCAGATCGAGACCATCCTGGCTAACACGGTGAAACCCCGTCTCTACTAAAACACAAAAAATTAGCCGGGCGCGGTGGCGGGCGCCTGTAGTCCCAGCTACTTGGGAGGCTGAGGCAGGAGAATGGCGCGGACCCGGGAGGCGGAGCTTGCAGTGAGCCGAGATCACGCCACTGCACTCCAGCCTGGGCGACAGAGTGAAGACTCCGCCTCAAAAAAAAAAAAAAATTAATTGGAAAAGGGAGGAGTGTTTTCATAGCCTTTTCAGATAATTATAGATGTTCTTCTTGACCAGTGACTTTTTTTTCTTTTTAACAGTTTTATTGAGGTATAATTACATACCGTTAAATTTATCCTTTTCAGGTGTGCACCTCACTGGTCTTTTTTTTTTTCTTTCGTTTTTTTTTTTTTTGGAGACGGAGTCTCACACTGTTGCCCAGGCTGAAGTGCGATGGCGCGATCTCAGCTCACTGCAACCTCCGCCTCCTGGGTTCAAGCGATTCTCCTGCCTCAGCCTCCTGAGTAGCTGAGATTACAGCCATGTGCCACCACGCCCGGCTGATTTTTTTGTATTTTTATTAGAGACAGGGTTTCTCCATGTAGGTCACACTGGCCTCTGACTCTTGATATCAGGTGATCCGCCCACCTCGGCCTCCCAAAGTGCTGGAATTACAGATGTGAACCACCTCACCTGGCCTTCACTGGTCTTTAGTACACTACAATCCAATGTTAGAATATTTTATCACTCTCGAAAGATGCTTTATACACATTTGCAGTCATTTCCCCTTCCAGTCCCCAGTCCCAGGCAACCACTAATGTGCTTGCTTTCTTTGTAGATTTGCCTCTTAAAGACATTTCATATAAAAAGAATCCTATGTGGTCTTTTGCATAAGGGTTCTTTCATTTGGCATGTTTGTGAGGTTCATCCATATTCTGTTCTGTTGCTGAATAAAAATGATAGTTTCTTAAAGGTTAGAGTATGGAGTCTAAAATCATATCAGACTTTTTGTATTCTGTTACATAACAATCCACTCATCTGTCTTGTTCTTTGAGTGTCCCTTTATTCATGCATGATTCTGTACTATCATGCCTTGGTCATTTGGAAAATATTGGGTCACAAAGTTACTTGGATCTTCCAAATGTTAATACACATTTCACTATAAAATGTGAAAAAAAAAACTAGCATTCATTAATATCACCACCAGTCTCAACAGAAAAGTATGGAAAGGTGTCAAGTTCATAGTAACAGATAAAAGTTGTCTAAAATTCATGTTTGACTTGAAAGGTTAAATTTTATTGTTGGCAACAAATTTTGTCATTTTACTTGAACGGGGGGGGGTTCCTTTTGTTCTTTTTAAAAGAAATACCTCACTGAATAACTATAGTTCATCTGCCAGTTACTTTTTCAGGTAAAACTGGTGTTCCTTGAAAAAAGCAGGTGGTTCAGCTTACAACTCACACAGTCTCACGTGTTCTTTCCCCACCTTTATTTTTAACTGCAAATGTTTGGTAGTGAAGATTTTTTTTTCTGCTAGTACAGTTTGTTGCCCCATCTTGATTGACTGCAAAGGTACCTGCAGTTTTATCCACCGTTTCTTTTGCACCATCAGTGCAAATGTTAACACGGTGAAAAAAGCAAAGAAAGCCTTAGTATTATTATAAAAAAAGTTTGACCTCACAGATTCCTAGGGGTACCCAGACCATACTTTGAGAACCATTGTTTTTTGTTTTTTTGTTTTTTTTTTGAGACGGAGTCTCACTCTGTTGCCAAGGCTGGAGTGCAGTGGCGCAATCTCGGCTCACTACAACCACCGCCTCCTGGGTTCAAGCGATTCTCCTGCCTCAGCCCTTTGAGTAGCTGGGATTATAGATGTCCACCACCACACCCAGCTAATTTTTGTATGTTTCACCATTTTGGTGAAACATACAGGGTTTCACCATTTTGGCCAGACTGGTGTCGAGCTCCTGACCTCAGGTGATCCACCCACCTCGGCCTCCCAAAGGGCTGGGATTGAGAACCACTGTTTTATAGTGTCTTTTGTTTAACCAAATCACTATTGGACTTTGGTGTATTTCCAGATTGTAACAGTAAATTACAGTATTTGTGGAAAAGGTTTACATTGAAGTAATTACAGTGTTGTAATTGGGAGGTATTTGATTAACAGTCAAATATGGAAGAAAACTAAAAAATACTCAGACACATCACATTTTGGATTGCATTACCCATGTCTTTTTTAATTATCCTAAAACAAACTGATTTCTCCTAAGTGCTAAATTTCATATACATAAAATAAACCCTGATTTTTTTTTTTTTTTTTTTTTTTGAGACGGAGTCTCGCTGTGTCTCCCAGGCTGGAGTGCAGTGGCGTGATCTCGGCTCACTGCAAGCTCCGCCTCCCGGGTTCACGCCATTCTCCCGCCTCAGCCTCCCAAGTAGCTGAGACTACAGGCGCCCGCCACCACGCCCGGCTAGTTTTTTGTATTTTTAGTAGAGACGGGGTTTCACCATGTTAGCCAGGATAGTCTCGATCTCCTGACCTCGTGATCCACCCGCCTCGGCCTCCCAAAGTGCTGGGATTACAGGCTTGAGCCACCGCGCCCGGCCTAACCCTGATGTTTTATTATCTTTCATATTTTTAGTATTCGAGAGTCTGGAAGTTAGGAGGGCATTTGAATTAACTATTTGCTGCATATTGAAAAATGAATGCTTTGTCTTTTTCAGGATGTAGAGTTACTGATGAAATTTTGCATTTAGTGCCAAATAAAGAAACTTTTAGACTCACACTAAGAGCTGTCAAATTATGGGCAAAACGTAAGTATCCCTAGTCTTCTATGTTTGCATTATAAAATTCTAATTTTCTCTTGCCAGTGATAGAAGCACATATAGAAACTTTGAATCTAATGATACTGTTGGAGGTTGAGGGCCAATAAACTCTGGAGTAGCTATTTGTTTTTCGGGTACAATGGTTATGGTGTTTTGAAAAGTAGTGTACCTCTTCCTAACTTGGGTAAAAACTAAAAGCCCCTGATTTTTCGTCTTAGGTTCAGTCAGGCAGTCAGAATAATTCAGAAGTTGAAGACTGACACCCTCCCTGTGGGTAGCACCATCTTATATATCTTTGTATTCCCACCCGCAGAGTCTGGTTTTTACTGTAGTAGGTGTTCATTAAGTGAAGAGCCCACAGTGATAACTTTCACTTGTTTTTACCTTATAACACTTTTCTAATAAAGCCTGGAACTGTTACTAGTTTTTATATATGTGTGTGTATATATATAGTTCATATATTTAGGTTCATAAAAATCCCTTTGCTTACCACTGAGCTAGCATAGCACATTCTGTATTATTATTTAAGCACACCTCTGAGATATTGCAGGTTTGGTTCCAGACAACTGCAGTAAAGCAAATTACAATTTTTTTGTTTTGTTTCCCAGTGTATATAAAAGTTACATTTACATTATACTGTAGTCTTTTTTTTTTTTTTTGAGACGGAGTCTCGCTCTGTCGCCCAGGCTGAAGTGCAGTGGTGCAATCTCAGCTCACAGCAACCTCCACCTCCTGGGTTCAAGTGATTCTTCTGCCTCAGCCTCCCAAGTAGCTGTGACTACAGGCACGCACCACCATACCTCGGTAATTTTTTGTATTTTTAGTAGAGGTGGGATGTCACCATGTTTGTCAGGCTGGGCTGGAACTCCTGACCTTGTGATCTGCTGGCCTCGGCCTCCCAAAGTGCTGGGATTACAGGCGTGAGCCATCAAGCCCGGCTCCAAAATGTGTTTCTTAAATGGTAAAACAAGAAGATAACTCCTTGATCCATGGGCTACAGAATAGATGCTGTATTAGCAGATATGAAAATAACTTTAATCTCCTAGTATATGTCCACTAGAGCTCTTGCGTGACTAGGTGCATTGTCAAAGAGCAGTCTTACTTAGAAAGGAATCTTTTTTTTTTCTGAGCAGTAGATCTCACCAATGGGCTTTAAAATACTCATTAAACCATGATGTAAACAGCTGTGCTGTCATCTAACAAGAGAATCACCTACCCTTTGAAGCTTTGAAACCAAGCTTCTCCTCTCTAGCTGTGAAAGTCCTAGATGGCATCTTCTTCCAGTATAAGGCTGTTTCATCTACATTGATAATTTGTTGTTTAGTGTAGCCACCTTCATCAATGATTTTAGCTAGATCTTCTGAATAACTTCCCGCAGCTTCTGCCTCAGCACTTGTTGCACTTTTATGTTGTGGAGATGGCTTCTTTCCTTAAACCTTATGAACCAATCTTTACTAGCTTCAGACTTTTCTTGTGCACCTTCCTCACCTCTCTCAGCCTTCATACAATTGAAGAGAGGTTAGGACTTTGCTCTGGATTAGACTTTGGCCTAAGGAAACTTTGTGTCTTGTTTATCTTTCATCCAGACTATTAAAATTTTCTATTAGCAGCCGGGTGGAGTGGCTCACACCTGTAATCCCAGCACTTTGGGAGGCCAGAGCAAGCGGATCATGAGGTCAGGAGTTCGAGATCAGGCTGACCAACATAGTGAAACCCCATCTCTACTAAAAATACAAAATTTAGCTGGGCGTGGTGGCGTGCGCCTGTAATCCCAGCTACTCAGGAAGCTGAGGCAGGAGAATCACTTGAACCTGGGAGGTGGAGGTTGTGGTGAGCTGAGATCGCACCACTGCACTCCAGCCTGGGCGACAGCAAGACTCCGTCTCAACAACAAAAAAATTTTTTCTATCAGCAATAAGGCAGTTTTACTTTTTTGTCGTTCCTGTATTCACTGGAGAGTAGGACTTGTCATTTCTGTCAGTAACTTTTCCTTGGCATTCACAACTTGGTTAACTGATTGGCACAAGGAGCATAGCTTTCAGACTATCATAGCTTTCAAAATGTGTTTTTCACTGAGCTTAATCTTTTCTAGC
The DNA here is from genome assembly GCF_003255815.1 of Theropithecus gelada. NCBI lineage: Eukaryota > Metazoa > Chordata > Mammalia > Primates > Cercopithecidae > Theropithecus > Theropithecus gelada. The sequence continues at coordinate 81,414,385 of NC_037681.1, forward strand.
TTTTGATTTAAAGTGAGAGACATGTGACTCTTACTTGAACACTTAGAGGCCGTTAAGGGTTCTTAATTGGCCTAATTTAAGTATTGTGTCTCAAGGAATAGGGAGACCTGAGGAGAGGGAGAGAGATGGGTAATGACCAGTTGGTGGAGCATTCAGAACATACACATTAACCAACTAAGTTCACCGTCTTATATGGGCTCAGTCTGTGGTGCCCCAAAACAATTACAATAGTAACATCAACGATCACTGATCACAAGTCACCATAACAGATATAATAATAATGAAAAAGTTTGAAATATTGTGAGAATTACTAAAATGTGACACAGAGACATGAAGTGAGAGCTTATGCTGTTAGAAAAATGTTGCTTACAGATTTGCTCAACTCAGGGTTGCCGCAACCCTTCAATTTGTAAAAAACTCAGTATCTGTGAAGTGTAATAAAGCAAAACACAATAAAACGAGGTATGCCTTTATATTTGTTTTATTTCATTTTATTTTTTTAGACAGGGACTTACTCTGTCTCATAGGCCAGAATGCAGTGGTGTAATCATAGCTTACCACAGCCTCGACCTGCTGGGCCCAAGCAATACTTCCACTGTAGCCTCCTGAGTAGCTGGGACTACAGGCATATGCCACCATGCCCAGCGAATTTTTTTGTTTGTTTGCTTTTATTTTTGTTTTTGTTTTTTTTTTTTTTTTGAGACAGAGTCCTGCTCTGTTGCCCAGGCTGGAGTGCAGTGGCACGATCTTGGCTCATTGCAAGCTCCACCTCCCGGGTTCATGCCATTCTCCTGCCTCAGCCTCCCGAGTAGCTAGGACTACAGGCGCCCGCCACCATGCCCGGCTAATTTTTTGTATTTTTAGTAGAGGCGGGTTTCACTGTGTTAGCCAGGATGGTCTTGGTCTCCTGACCTCGTGATCCGCCCACCTTGGCCTCCCAAAGTGCTGGGATTACAGGCGTGAGCTACCACGCCTGGCTAATTTTTTTTTTTTTTAAGCAGAGACGGGGTGTTGCTATGTTACCTAGGCTAGTCTCAAGCTCCTGAGCTCAACCAGTCCTGCCTTGGCCTCCCAAAGTAATGGGATTACAGGTGTGAGCCACAGTGCCTGGCTGAGTATGACAGTTAAAAGTTTCTTTTTGGGGTGCTGAAAACATTCTAGAATTGATCATGTTGATGATTGCACAACTCTATACTAAAAACCATTGAATTGTGTACTTTAAATGGACGAATCTTATGTTACGTGAATTACATCTCAATAAAGCTGTTACAAGTTAAAAAATAGCAACACATGGCTTGTGGCTACCATATTGGACAGTGCAGGTCTAACAAGATATTAAGCAAGAAGAATTTGTCCTTGGGCTCAAGTGTCTTGTATAGTTAAAATTTGCACTAACGGGATAACATGAACAATTTGCCCTTCCTTAAAGATTAAATGCCATGTTTTGTCCATTAGATGCATATTTTTCATGTTTACCATGTCTGAAATTGGTATTTTGTAGGTGTTCTTCTTTTGCTCGCTTGGCGGGACGTAATACAGATAGCTATATGAGAATCGGTCATGACAGCCATGGTGGTGCACCCCTGTAGTTATAGCTGCTCGAGAGGCTGAGGTGGAGGATCAGTTGAGCCCGGGAGTTTGAGGCTACAGTGAGTTATGATTGTGCCAGTTCAGTCTGGGTGACAGAGTGAGAGGCCATCTCTTAAGAAAAAAAAATCATAGAAATGAGTAATATCAGTGGTGTATTCTACTTTATGGAGAGGTATCCAAATTCTGTGAAATACTGAAGTCTTCAGCTTTACACTTGATTTTAAAATACCCATGAATGTGATTATTAATTAAATAGTCATTCTTCCCCATTGTCTCTTCACATGTCTCCTTCCTTTCATTTTTCTCTCAATCATAAATACTGAAAAATGGGGAATTTCAATGTAATATCAGTGGAGCCCACTTGAGCAGTTGGAACTGAGGCAAAGAACGGAGGTGTCTATATTAGAAGGGAAAGTAAGGAGGATAAGATTAGCAACTTATGGTTTACTAATTAGACTATAGGCCTTATGTGAAGGTCTGCTTATCAGTTTTAATGTTTTGTTTATAGGGGAAAATTTCCAACCAACCGTCTTATGAATACAGTTACCTTGTTGAATGTCACGGATATTCATTCACCTTGTAAAGAGCAGAAAAAATAAAAAGAATGTCACAGATAGTAGGTCCTAATAGTAATTAGCAAATATGTTGATTTTCTAGGACGTGGTATTTATTCCAACATGCTAGGATTCCTTGGTGGTGTCTCCTGGGCAATGCTAGTTGCAAGAACTTGCCAATTGTATCCAAATGCAGCAGCATCTACTTTAGTTCATAAGTTCTTTTTAGTTTTTTCCAAGTGGTAAGTATTTATATGTGTTCTTTGACTGTTTACTAACCTCTACCTATATGTAAGTTTGTTTGGACATATAAGAACTATACATAGACCTTTTCTGTTGTTTTACATTCCTTTGTAAAGGTAAAAATATAAAACATCAAATTTGAGGCAATGATGGGACATCCAGTTGTCACCTTCTTCAGGGATTTGTAAATGTGGGCCCTTAACTAGGGAGAGCAGTTAAAATAAGTTTGGCTTTGCAAATTACTAGTTATGTAGAGGTTGTTTAAGCTTTCCTCATTTGTAAAACAGAGATGATAATCACATTGATTTATTAGTATTTTCAGTAAATGTTAGCCGTTGCTGTTACTGAATTATCAGAATTAAATCCATGAAAGCAAATGAGAAGGAAGTGAAAGATTCAGGTGCAAATTAGTTACAGTTAATGAAAAGTAATGTTTACCCTTTCAAAGAACACTGCATTAAAATGAGCAGCCTTTCCTTTGTATACCTTCTTACCTTCTTCCTTAGCCCATTTCTTCTTCTTTTTTTTTTTTTTTTAATTGAGACAGGGTCTCACTCCGTTGCCCAGGCTAGAGTGCATGCATCTCAGCTCACTGCAGCCTCTGCCTCCTGGGTTCAAGTGATCCTCCCACCTCAGCCTCGTGAGAAGCTGGGACTATAAGCATGTGCCGGTAGGCATGGCTAATTTTTGGATTTTTAGTAGAGACAGGGTTTCTCCATGATGCCCAGGGTGGTCTCAAACTCCTGAGCTCAAGTGATCTCCCTGCCTCAGCTTCCCACAGTGCTGGGATTACAGGTGTGAGCCACCACGCTCGGCCTTTTTTTCCCCCTTAATACCAAATACCCAGAACATTCGCTCTAGAAGGTTAGAACAATCTAATAATTATGAGGTTTCATGTGGTACCTGAAGTGAGATCATGTGTAAGTTAATTTGCCTTATTCATGTCAGGGAATGGCCAAATCCTGTGCTGCTGAAGCAACCAGAAGAAAGCAATTTGAATTTGCCTGTCTGGGATCCTCGGGTATGTGATTTATTATGGAGTTTCTGTAAACCTTTTAAGGAAAAGGACATTTCTCTAAATTACAGTCTAGTTAAAGATAGTTCCTCTTGTCTCTGTTCTTATCTTCTGTATGACTATTGTCCTCTTGCTCCTTCTGCTGTGGTTTTTGTTTTGTTTTGTTTTGTTTTTTGTTTTTTGTGCAGATGATTTGGATCACTGATGCTGATCCAAATGTTATGTCATTAAAAATCGCCCATGTAAGATGAGTGGGTGTCTCAAGGGCAGTGTCATAATCCATTGTGGAAAAACTGTCTCAAAAATAATTGGTTACTTGGCTGGGCGCAATGGTTCACGCCTGTAATCCCAGCATTTTGGGAGGCCCAGGTGGGTGGGTCACCTGAGATCAGGAGTTCGAGACCAGCCTGGCCAACGTGGTGAAACCCCCTCTCTACTGAAAACACAAAATATTAGCCGGGCATGGTGGTGCACACCTGTAGTCCCAGCTACTCTGGAGGCTGAGGCACGAGAATCGCCTGAACCCCAGAGGCAGAGGTTGCAGTGAGCCAAGATTGTGCCACTGCACTCCAGCCTGGGTGAGTTAAGACTTCGTCTCAGAAAAAAAAGTAATTGGTTACTAATAATAAAGTACTAAAGTATAATAAAAGATTTACTTTGAGATACAATTTAAAGCAGATTCATTGTTCCAAGATAGCATAATTCTCACATATCTTGCATTTTAATTTGCTTTTAGAGTGAGTGCTCATTCCTCTAGGTAACCAAGGGGAAGTCATCCATTGAGTGGGTGGTGAAAAAGGATTGAGAACCATGAAACCAGATAATGCTTTTGTAGTTATAATACTGTATTTCCTTGATTATAAGAGATCATTGTTTATAAGATGCACATCAATTTAACAGCTTTTCTGAGGAAAAATACACTTCTGCAGTATTTCCTTTGACTTTGACTATCAGACATATCCAACTTCAAAAATAAATGTAGTTGGGGAGGGAAAATGTACTTCTTAAACTTGAGGAAATGTAGTATTAAATTTATATTTCATATTCTTCAGACTTTTGGGGAAATGAAGTGAGGACAACTGAAATAGGAGAATAGATCAGTTATTCTGCTTCTAATTTCACAGGTAAATCCATCAGATAGGTATCATCTCATGCCCATAATCACCCCTGCCTACCCACAACAGAATTCTACGTATAATGTGTCCACATCAACTCGAACAGTAATGGTAGAAGAATTTAAACAAGGTAAACATGTGGCCCTGTTGCCCTTTACATATTCCCACAAGTTTTAGGTTGACAGTTTTTATTTTCTGTTGCAGCTATGGATTGACAGTTAGAGTTATACCTATTCTTTCTAAATTAGAAACTCTTTCAAGTATGGTTATTTTGTGTTTTAGTAATGAGTTTTCAAAAGTATATGATAATATTAAGGCCAAAAATGGAGCCAGCCCAATCTGGTTGAACCTAATTTTTTGTGTTCTAAGAAACAACATAATATATGTTTATATTTTGTTACTCAAGAATTGGGTGGGCCGGGCATGGTGGCTCACGCCTATAATCCCAGCACTTTGGGAGGCTGAGGCGAGCAGATCACCCGAGGTCAGGAGTTTAAGACCAGCCTAGCCGACATGGTGAAACCCTGTCTCTACTAAAAATACGAAAATTAGCCGACATGGTGGTGGGCACCTGTAATTCCAGCTACTCAGGAGGCTGAGGCAGGAGAATCGCTTGAACATGGGAGGTAGAGGTTGCAGTGAGCCAAGATAGAGCCACCACACTCCAGCCTGGGTGACAGAGTGAGACTCTGTCTCAAAAAAAGAAAAAAAATAATAATAATTTGGTGTGGTGGAGTTTGAGATTTTGCAGTAGTAGGGTGATTTAAGAGCTGGTCCCTTTTCAAAATCCTTTTTTTTTTTTTTTTTTTTAATTTAGGTCTTGCAGTCACAGATGAAATTCTCCAAGGCAAATCAGATTGGTCCAAACTACTTGAGCCACCAAATTTCTTTCAAAAGTATAGGTATGTGAAATTTTGTATTTTGTATGTATGTGATTTTTTTTTTTTTAAAGAAGAATGTTAAACATAGTTAATATATGGTAGGTGACAGCTCTTTTATTTCTTAAGCAAGACAGAATAGATGAACAAAAATCCTAAGAGATAAGAGTGTTTCTTTATTCTAGTAGTATCTAATCCAGTATTAGTGACTTTTTAAAGTGAATTGTTTTTTACTTGTGGGACCTAGAATTAATTTTGTGAAAATCAGAGCACATTTAATTTTCATAAACTGTGTGCCTTTATTAGCTCATTTGTTCAATGAGAGGGAGGGAGAAAAGGGGATGATTAAAAAGCAGGCTGTAACAATTTTTCTGGCTTTTTTTTCTGATTGTTGCTGAAAATTCTTCAGACATTATATAGTATTGACTGCCAGCGCATCAACAGAAGAAAACCATCTAGAGTGGTAAGACTTCTATTTCAAGTTTTCTACCTACTGTGTGGTGATAGTAACTTATTTATATGGTGCTTTACCATTTATAAAGTACTTTCTTGCTTGATTTTCAAAATTATTATATCTTTTTTTTTTCTGAGACAGAGTCTCGGTTGTCCAGGCTGGAGTGCAGTGTCGCAATCTCAGTTTTGCCATGTTAGTCAGGCTGGTCTCGAGCTCCTGACCTCAGGTGATCTGCCCACCTCAGCCTCCCAAAGTGCTGGGATTATAGGCCTTAGCCACCTCTCCGGGCCTTTTTTTTTTCTTTTTTTCTTTTTTTTTTTTTTGAGAAGGAGTCTCCCTCTGTCACCCAGACTGGAGTGTAGTGGCATAATCTCGGCTCACTGCAACGTCCGCCTCCTGGGTTCAAGTGATTCTCCTGCCTTAGCCTCCTGAGTAGCTGGGACTGCAGGTGCGCACTACCATGCCCTGTGCCTAATTTTGTATTTTTAGTAGAGACGGGGTTTCACCGTGTTGGCCAGGCTGGTCTCGAACTCCTGACCTCAAGTGATCTGTAAAATTATTATATCTTACTGGTGATTGTTGTGCATAACCGTGGAGCTTCAGTGTTTAAAATATGCCATCAAATTAATGTTTCAGAATAAGGAGGTACATGAGCAAAAGATACATGTATAGATTTTGCTTCTTGTTGCTTCTTGGAGTCAGATTTAAGCAAAATTTTGAGCTAGTTTGGATGATTCTGATAGCACCGTCTAAGTTTTTCTTTTCTCTTTCTTTTCTTTTCTTTTTTTTTTTTTTTTTTTGAGACAGAGTCTCACTGTGTCACTCAAGCTGGAATGCAGTGGCGTGATCTTGGCTCACTGCAGCCTCTACCTCCTGGGTTCAAGCAATTCTCTGCCTCAGCCTCCAGAGTAGCTGGGATTACAAGCACCCACCACCACACCCGGCTATTTTTAGTAGAGATGGGGTTTCACCATCTTGGCCAGGCTGGTCTTGAACTCCTGACCTCATGATCCACCCACCTCAGCCTCTTAAAGTGCTGGGATCACAGGCGTGAGCTACCACACCTGGCCTAAGTTTTTCATTTTTGCCATCATGTTTACCTCCAACAAAATTCAATAGAAAAGACATTTTGTATATCCTTTTAATTTAGGAGATAATGGCTTAAATCGTTCAGATTAAGCTTCTGTCAATAGGTAGGAGATATTTGTGGCCAAGAAGTAGTGTGTTCTTTCTAGTGCATCTAAATTTATCCCTTCTGCCTCCCGTATATTCACATCCTTGGCTCTATCAGACGGAAGCTATTAGACCACCAGAGATGGTTGTACTTTCCTTGGGTCTGACTTCTGGAAAAGCAAAACAGCAATACTGTTTTATTTTTGCTTCAAGAGTTTAATCCTTATTTCATTGATAATTAAAGGGACTCTGAAAATAGTCCTGACACTGAAACAGTATTTTGTTTGTATAGATCAGGAGTCAGAAAATAGGGTCTAGGCCAAATTCAGTCTGCCACCTATGTTTATAAAGTTTTATTGGAACACAGCCATGTTTCTTCATTTATGTATTATCTATGGTTGCTTCTGTGCTTGACAGCAAAGTTGAATAGGTGTAACAAAGACTGTATGGCCCAGAAACCCTAAAATTTACTATTTAGCCCTTTACAGAAAAAGTTTGCCAACCTGTCGTTTAGATGACACTGGAATAACACAGATTTTTGTAGATTCACTGTTAAAACACACACAATTATAATGTATAAGCTTTTGCTGATGTTTTTAAAAAACTTAAAATGTTCTTGTAATTATTCTAATTCATAAGTCATTAATAAGTAAGCTGCCATTGGTCACATTTCTTAAGTGAGATAGAAATGAAATTGCAGAAATCTGATGAAACTTACTGTATTTTGATAGTATCTGATGCAAATTTAGTGAATTCTTTTTTTTTTTTTTTCTTTGAGATGGAGTCTTGCTCTGTCGCCCAGACTGGAGTGCAGTGGCGCGATCTCAGCTCGCTGCAAGCTCCGCCTCCCGGGTTCATGCTATTCTCCTGCCTCAGCCTCCCGAGTAGCTGAGACTACAGGTGCCCGCCACCTTGCCCGGCTAATTTTTTGTATTTCTGGTAGAGACGGGGTTTCACCGTGTTAGCCAGGATGGTCTCGATCTCCTGACCTCGTGATCCACCCGCCTCGGCCTCCCAAAGTGCTGGGATTACAGGCGTTGGCCACCGCACCCAGCCCGTGAATTCTGTTTTAAATGCAAAGTCTAGCTGATTGTTTCACATATTATGTGCCAATATTAGTTTCATTGTTTAAACTTATCTTAGCCTGAGGATTTATTTATTTTTTTTTTAGAGATGAGTCTCAGTGTCACCTAGTCTGGAGTATAGTGGTGTGATCATACTGCAGCCTCAAACTCCTGGGTTCAAGCAATGCCTCCTGCCTCAGCTCCCCAAGTAGCTGGGGCCTGCAGGCCCATGCCACCATGCCTGGCTGATTTTTTTTTCTTTTTTAATCTTATATGGATGGAGTCTCACTTTGTTGCCCCAGGTGATCTTGAACTCCTAGCTTCATGTGAGCCTCCTGCCTCAGCTTCCCAAAGTGCTGGGATTAACAAGCATGGGCCTAGCCTAGCCTTAGGTTTGAGACATAAGATTTGAAGGTAGAAAAAGATTCAGGACTAGATTAACCAGTAGTTTTTGTTCATGCCCTAAGCCATGACTGTTTTATAGTCTTAACTAAAGCAAGGTATTTTAGATTCAGGAATGCATTAAATAGATTAGTTCTTCTATTAAAAAAAAGAACACACAGAAATCTACTAACTTGTCATTTACTACAATGGCATTTTAAATGGGGTTCCTGATATATTAGGCTGAAATTTTTAAATGAACTTGTAAAGATTCATAGCTAATATGCTGTTTGGTTTACTTGAGTATAGCTTTCATATTTAAAGTTGACATAGTGTTTACAATGGCATTTAAAATGGCATTCCTAATATATTGAGCTGAAATTTTTATTTTATTTATTTATTTATTTAGAGATGGAACCTCACTCTGTCACCCAGGCTGCAGTGCAGTGGGGTGATCTTAGCTCACTGCAACCTCCACCTCCCAGCTTCAAGCAGTTCTCCTGCCTCAGCCTCCGGAGTAGCTGGGAATGTAGGTGTGCGCCACCATACTCAGCTAATTTTTTTTTTTTTTTTTTTTGTATTTTTAGTAAAGACAAGGTTTTACCATGTTGGCCAGGCTGGTCTCGAACTCCTGACCTCAGGTGATCCACCTACCTCAGCCTTCCAAAGTGCTGGGATTACAAGCATGAGCCACTGCACCTGGCCTGATTTTTTTTTTTTTTAAATGGAGTCTTGCTCTGTTGCCCCAGCTGGAGTGCAATGGCGTGATCTCAGCTCACTGCAGCCTCCACCTCCCAGGTTCAAGTGATTCTCCTGCCTCAGCCTCCCAAGTGGCTGGGATTACAGGCACCCACCACCACGGCCCAGCTAATTTTTTTGTATTTTTAGTGGAGATGGGTTTTTGCCATGTTGGCCAAAACCGGTTTTAAACTCCTGACCTCAGGCTATCTGCCCGCTCTTGCCTCCCAAAGTGCTGGGATTACAGATGTGAGCCACAGCACCCAGCCTGAAATTTTTTAATGAACATGTAAAGCTTCATAGTTAATATACTGTTTGGTTTACTTGAGTGTAACTTTCAAATTTAAAGTGGATGTAAGATAAATTGTGTTGTTTATTTTAGGGTTGGATTAGTAGAATCTAAAATCCGTGTACTTGTTGGAAACTTAGAACGGAATGAATTTATTACTCTTGCCCATGTGAATCCCCAGTCATTCCCAGGGAATAAGGAACATCATAAAGAGTAAGTTAATTGTTTTTTAATACTATGTTTCTTAAATAATGTTATTTGGCATATGCATCATTTCAGAGTAATTATGAGATTTTTGTTTAACAGGCATTGATGGGAGTATGACACATTATATATTTGAGTTTGAGTGTCTAGGCATTAAAAATAAGTATGCAACTACTTTGGTAGCCCACAAACCCCAGCAAAACACCATCACAATATTTGGAGCATCTTTAAGAATATATTTAGTAAGTCATTTTCATAGCCACTTAATCCTTCTTAGAACAACAGGGGATAACTTACCAGTTCTGGATGTCACTTTTAAGAATCTGGCCAGACCACTGAAATCTGTATTTGTGAGATAGAGACATAGAGACCAAGTTTTAATTATGAAATAGCATCTGTAAAATTGTAAAATAATAATAATTAATGGAAATTCTTAAATTTTACTTTATAGCAACAATTACGTATCAATGTGGTTCCTTGGGATAATTTTTCGGAGAGTAGAAAATGCAGAAAGTGTCAACATAGACTTGACATATGATATACAGTCATTTACTGATACAGGTAAGACTTCATCATCATAGAGCTGTGATTCTCAAACCTGGCTGTTACTCAGTGTCATCTGCCTACGATCTGGCTGGCTGTACTTATTAAAGTTCCACAATTGGTTAAGCGAACATGGCATATCCATACTGCTGTTAAAACAGGAAAGGAGCCGGGTGCGGTGGCTCACGCCTGTAATCCCAGCACTTTGGGAGGCGGAGGTGGGCAGATTACCTGAGGTCAGGAGTTCGAGACCAGCCTGGCTAATATGGTGAAACCCTGTCTCTACTAAAAATACAAAGTTAGTGGGGTGCGGTGGTGGATGCCAGCTGCTTGGGAGGCTGAGGCAGGAAAATTGCGTGAACCTGGGAGGAGGAGGTTGCAGTGAGCTGAGATCTCCCCACTGCACTCCAGCCTGGCCCACAGAGTGAGACTGTCTCAAAAAAAAAAAAAAAAAACATTATGAAGCAATTTCCAAGGTATATTAAGTGGGGGGTAAAATTACAGAACACTGTGTACACTGTGCTATTTATATAAAAAGAAAAGATAAATACACATTTGCTTAAAAATGCATAGAATATCTCTGGAAGGATACTTAGTTTAAAAAAAATGGCAAGACTGGTTGCTTCTAGGTCAGGGTGCAGGATAAGGAGACATCACTGAACACTCTTCAACGCTTTGAGTTTGTAGCATGTGAATGTTATTTGTTTTATTTTATTTTATGAAATAAAATAAAAATCAACCCATAAAAATCAAGTCTTTATTTTTTGAGACAGAGTCTCACTCTGTCACCCAGGCCGGACTGCAGTGGTGCGATCTCAGCTCACTGCAACCTCCGCCTCTGGGGTTCAAGTAATTCTCATGCCCCAGCCTCCCGAGTAGCTGGACTTAACGGGTACGTACTACCAGGCCTGGCTAATTTTGTATTTTTAGTAGAGACAGAGTTTCACCATGTTGGCCAGGCTGGTCTCGAACACCTGACCTCAACTGATGCACCTGCCTCAGCCTCCCAAAAGTGCTGGGATTATAGGCGTGAGCCACCTCGCCTGGCTGAATGTTATCTGTTTTAAAACACAAAGAAAGGAAAGCTCTTTGTATGTACAACCAGAGTTTGTGATCACAATAATAAACTCTTTTATAAGCAATCTGGAATAAAAACATTCGCCATAAATTTTTAATAAAGATGACTTGATTTTTGCCAGGCGCGGTGGCTCACAAGCGCCTGTAATCTTAATACTTTGGGAGACTGGGATTGGTGAATCTCTTGAACTCAAGAGTTCGAGACCAATCTGGGCAACATGGTGAAACCCCATCTCTACAAAAGATACAAAAAAAAGTTTGTCAGGTATTGTGCCTATGGTCCCAGCTATCTGGGAGGCTGAGGTGGGAGAATTGCTTGAACCCAGAAGGTCAAGGCTGCAGTGAGCTGAGATTGCGCCATTGCTCTCCAGCCTGGGTGACAAAGTGAGACCCTGTCTCAAAAAATAAAAACTTGATTTTTATGGGTTTTTTGTTTGTTTGTTTTAAATAGAGGCAGGATTTTGCCATGTTGCCCAGGCTGGTCTCGAACTCCTAGGCTCAAGCAATTTGCCAATCTTGGCCTCTTCAAGTGCTGGGATTACAGATGTCAGCCACTGCACCTGGCCAGACTTTTATGTTTTTGATATGATATAAATATCAGTAAGTACAGAATTGCTGAATATATTTCAGGATCAGTGAAAAGTATGTCTTTCACATCCAGCGCTCTCGTCACAACTCTGGAATATCTTAATGTATCTATTATAAATTTGGGATTATTTATCTTGAAGAATCTGGAATACATTCATACAATTAAAAGTATTGGTTTGGCTCATCTGGGTTTTCTGAATTCTTTTGAAAGAGCCCTCATATTTATCATGAAAATGCAGATTCCTGGCTGGGCGCAGGGGCTGACGCCTGTAATCCCAGCACTTTGGGAGGCCAAGGCAGGCGGATCACCTGAGGTCAGGAGTTCGAGACCAGCCTGGCCAACATGGTGAAACCCCATCTGTACTAAATATACAAAAATAAGCCAGGTGTGGTGGTGGGCACCTGTAATCCCAGCTATTCCAGAGGCTAAGGCAGAAGAATCACTTGAACCTGGGAAGCAGAGGTTGCAGTCAGCTGAGATCTCACCATTGCACTCCAGCCTGGGCAACAAGAGCGAGACTCCGTCTCAGAAAAAAGAATATGCAGATTCCTGTGTTTCACCTTAGAACCACTAAATCATACTCTGGGGAGGGAGCCAGAGAATCTACAACTTGAACAAGTGTTCTTGGTAACTCTTTTATAAGCAATCTGGAATAAAAACATTCGCCATAAATTTTTCCTTTTTTTTTTTTTTTTTTTTGAGGCAGAGTCTGGCTCTCTTGCCCAGGCTGGAGTACAGTGGCCGGATCTCAGCTCACTGCAAGCTCCGCCTCCCGGGTTCAGGCCATTCTCCTGCCTCAGCCTCCCGAGTAGCTGGGACTATAGGCGCCCGCCACCTCGCCCGGCTAGTCTTTTGTATTTTTTAGTAGAGACGGGGTTTCACTGTGTTAGCCAGGATGGTCTCGATCTCCTGACCTTGTGATCCGCCCGTCTCGGCCTTAAATTTTTCCATTCTAATTTGGGCTTACATTTTTTAAAAAGAAGATTGGGACATAGTTTATTATAAATTTATAAGATACTATTTTTCAGATGAAGAAACTTGAGGCCCCAAGAGATTAAATAATTTACCACATCTCACAGTACTTGCTGTGTAAAACAAGCCTCCCATCCCTGTCTTCAGTGTCTCATTGAGTATATTTACAATGAAAACATACTAAGAAATTTGTGTGGTAGTTAATAAAACCTGTTTTCTCTTTGGGTATATTTACAATTAAAACATTTTAAGAAATTTGTGTGTTAATAAAACCCATTTTCTTATAAGGTGTGAAAAGCACTAGAATGGGAATCTAGGGCTGTGTGGATTCTGATCCTGGCAAGGCTTTCAGGGCTGTTTAGCCTCCTTTTCTCAACTGTACAATAAGGATGTATTTGTAAGATGGTTCCTGAAGTCTGTCATTCTATGGTTGGTGTGGTAGCTGCAGTAGTAAATTATCATGGAGGAGGAGGACAGCTTGAATTGCATCTTGGATATTTGGCCTAAGAATTAGCTTAGAAGGCCAGGTGCGGTGGCTCACACCTGTAATCCCAGCACTTTGGGAGGCCAAAGCAGGTGGATCACTTGAGGTCAGGAGTTTGAGACCACCCTGGCCAACATAGTGAAACCCTGTCTCTACAAAAAATCCAAAAAGTAGCTGGGTGTGGTGGCATGCACCTCTAGTCCTAGCTACTGGGGAGACTGAGGCAGGAGAATAACTTGAACCCAGGAGGCAGAGGATGCAGTGAGTTAAGATTGTGCTACTACACTCAAGCCTGGGTGACAGAGTGAGACTCTGTGTCAAAAAATAAAAAAAGAATTAGCTTAGACTTGGGCAAGGAATTATAAGGAGAGACTGCCTTTTGGGAAAATATCAGAAAATAAAATCTGGAAAATACCTTTTTTTAAATATACTTATTCTGTTAATAAGGTTTGATTATGAGAAAGTCTTAGAAGGTAGACATGAAAAAACTAATGGATTCACGGCTAGGTGCAGTGGCTTACGCCTGTAATCCCAGCACTTTTGGGGGCCGAGGTGGGCGGATCACCTGAAGTCGGGAGTTCTAGACCAGCCTGACCAACATGGAGAAACCCTGTCTGTATGAAAAATCCAAAAAGTTAGCTGGGCGTGGTGGCGTATGCCTGTAATCCCAGCTACTCGGGAGGCTGAGGCAGGAGAATCGCTTGAACCCAGGAGGCAGAGGTTGTGGTGAGCCGAGATTGCGCCATTGCACTCCAGCCCAGGCAACAAGAGCAAAACTCCATCTCAAAAAAAGAAAAACTAGTGGATTCATGAATAGGATTGTGATGTGATGGAAATGTATTAAAAATACTTGTTTTGTGAGAGGGTTGTGCGTGGGTGGCTGGTGGTGATAGCAGGGTAAAGGTATATGCATTTCAGAAAAATTAGGCAGAACTCTTGGTTCAGAAAGAAGTTTCCCATTTAACATATTAACATTGTTACAGTATACAGACAGGCAAACAATATAAATATGCTAAAGGAGGGAATGAAAATTGAAGCAACTCATGTAAAGAAAAAACAACTTCACCACTACCTTCCTGCAGAAATTCTTCAAAAGAAGAAAAAGGTGAGTTTGAGTAGTTTGAGTGTGTAATCTTAACCCTCTAGTATGACTTTACTCAGACAAATGATCTAGGACCAATTTGCATTCTTAACAGCTCCCAAACCTATTGAGAAAAATAAGGAAGATATAGGCAGTTCAATCTAGGACTAAAATCTCATTTTCATTAATCACAAGAGATAATTTGCTTAAGTGACCGTCAGAATTGAAACCAGTCTTTATATTCTCATTTGCATTTTGAAATCCTAAAATCATTCCCTTCTTTCAGCAAAGTCTCTCTGATGTCAGTCGAAGCTCGAGCGGACTTCAGTCCAAAAGATCATCTCTGGATAGCAGTTGTCTGGATAGCTCCAGAGACACTGATAATGGAACACCTTTTAATTCTCCAGCGTCCAAGTCTGATAGCCCATCTGTAGGAGAAACAGAAAGGTCTGTCTTTATTTCAAATGTGTCCTTTTGGTTTTCTGTTCAGTTTATTTGAAGGTAATCTGAAGTTTTCTATACCCCTGCTACTGCCTTTTTAAATTGTTAGAATATTTTATTTTACAGGCTGCTGGTCAATTTCTTGTTTAAAAATAACTCGCGGTAATCCTGTGGGAGATGGTATAGGCTTATGAGCATATGGGACTAGATAGCTACACAGAAACGTACACATTTTTTGCTTAAATTTTTTTCTTCTTACTGGCTCCTCTGCCTTTTTCCCCCCTTTTATTTCAATTAAATGTTAAAGTACAGGCCTGAGCCAACAGTTGTGATCAGGCATGCTGGCTTAGGCCTGTAATCCTAGCACTTTGAGAGGTTAAGGCAGGCGGATTGCTGGAGCCCAGGAGTTCCAAGACCAGCCGGGACACCATGGCGAAACCCTGTCTATACAAAAAAATACAAAAATTAATTGGCCAGGCACAGTGGCTCACGCCTGTAATCCCAACACCTTGGGAGGCTGAGGCGGGCAGATCACCTAAGGTCAGGAGTTTGAGACCAGCCTGGCCAACATGGCAGAACCACATCTCTACTAAAAATACAAAAATTAGCAGGGTGTGGTGGCATGTGCCTGTAATCCCAGCTACTTGGGAGGCTGAGGCAGGAGAATCACTTGAGCCCAAGAGGTGGAGGTTGCAGTGAGCCGAGATCGTGCCATTGCACTCCAGCCTGGGCAACAAGAGCGAGACTCCGTCTCAAACAAAACAAAAACAAACAATTAGCTTGGCGTGGTAGTACACACCTGTAGTCCCAGCTACTCGGGAGGCCAAGGTGGGAGAATTGCTTGAGCCCGGAAGGTTGAGGCTGCATTGAGCCATGTGTTCATGCCACTGCACTCCAGCCTAGGCGACAGAACAATACCATGTCTAAAAAAAAAAAAGACGGCAGTGGTAAATGTTGCAAAAAAAGAGTGTTTTAAATAACTAATGGGGCCAGGCATGGTGGGTCACATCTATAATTTCAGCACTTTAGGAGGTTGAGGCAGGAGGATTGCTTGAGCCTCAGGAGTTCAAGACCAGCCTGGGCAACATAGTGAGATCCTGTCTCCACAAAAATGAAAATTTAAAAAATTAGCCAGACATGATGGCACACACCTATATTGCTAGCTACCTGGGAGGCTGAGGTGGCAGAGTTACTTGAGTCCAGGAGGTTGAGGCTGCAGTGAGCTGTGATTGTGCCACTGCACTCCAACTTGGGCAGTAGAGTGAGGCCTTTCCTCAAAAAAGGAGAAAAAAAGTAATATTTAAATCATTTATTGATGATAATTTAACACTTTCATTAGGAATAGTGCTGAGCCTGCTGCTGTAATTGTGGAGAAGCCACTGAGTGTACCACCAGCCCAGGGACTTTCCATTCCGGTCATTGGTGCAAGTAGGTATCTAAACTTGTATATATTAATAATTCTGTTTACAAAAAATTAGCCAGGCATGGTGGCACACGCCTGTAGTCCTAGCTACTTGGGAGGCTAAGGTGGGAGGATCACCTGAGCCTAGTAAGTCGAGGCTGCAGTGAGCCGTGATCAAGCCACTGCAGTGCAGCCTGGGTGATGGGAATGAGAGATCCTGTCTCAAGAAGAAAAAAAAATTACATAAATGTTTAATTATTAAAATCCTTTTTTTCATTTTCAGAAGTTGACTCTACAGTAAAAGCTGTATCACCCCCCGCTGTGTGTACCATTCCTACCGTAGTAGGACGAAATGTCATTCCTAGAATCACAACACCTCACAACCCTGCCCAGGGACAACCGCATCTGAATGGAATGTCAAATATAACTAAGACTGTTACACCCAAGAGAGCCCATTCCCCATCCATAGATGGAACTCCTAAGAGGTTGAAAGACATAGAAAAGGTAAAGTTACAACTTTCGTGGTGATTCAGTAGTTGATATTTTTTATAGTTAATACTAAAGAAACAATTTTCCATAGCTGTTGGTGTTCTGTTAGGAGTTGGCTGAAAAGAATATTTACCCAAATATTAAAGGAACAATATTAATTGCTCATCCTAAATTGAAATTACTAATGTGTCTGAAAATTTGAATGATTGGTCTGAGTTTCTCCTTGACTTACAGAAGTCATTACTGATAACAAAATCTCATTTCTTGTGTGTTGATATGCCCTGCTTCCAGTAGGTGGTAGTAAAACTATATTTGTTAGAATCTGAATTGATTTAACCGAAAAGATGACCCAAACTGTAGAAATTAACGGTGGCAGTTGAATTCAATCTAATTTAAATTATCTTCTCTTACCAACCCATATTTATAGTAATTTTTATAATAGCGTAACTGATAATTAGTCTTCCAGTTTATATAGATTTGTGTGGTTTTTTGTAGGTACATAATAGCAATTTATTTCAATGTTTATATTTTAGTTTATTCGACTTGAATCAACATTTAAGGACCCCCGTGCTGCTGAAGAAAGAAAAAGAAAATCAGTGGTAAATATATTAATAGTGTGCTTCAGAATATTTACTGTAAAGTGCCATGTATCGCCGGGCGCGGTGGCTCAAGCCTGTAATCCCAGCACTTTGGGAGGCCAAGGCAGGTGGATCACGAGGTCAGGAGATCGAGACCATCCTGGCAAACATGGTGAAACCCCGTCTCTACTAAAAATACAAAAAATTAGCCGGGCGTGGTGGCGGGCGCCTGTAGTCCCAGCTACTCGGAGGCTGAGGCAGGAGAATGGCGTGAATCTGGGAGGCGAAGCTTGCAGTGAGCTGAGATCCGGCCCCTGCACTCCAGCCTGGGGGACAGAGCGAGACTCCATCTCAAAAAAAAAAAAAAAAAAGAAAAAGTGCCATGTTAGAAAGTAGGTCAGATTAGATCTACTGTCAGATTTTAGTTAGGTTTTATTTTAATTAGAAATAAGTGTTTGCATATAGGAAAGTTAGTTTTCACTTGTGTTGATTCTTCTGTTTTTAGGATGCCATTGGAGGAGAATCTATGCCTATTCCAACTATTGATACATCACGCAAAAAGGTAACAAAATAGTCTTGTTCATAGGTACAGTACATAGGTAAAAACTCATAGGTAATCTACAAGTACAAAAGGCTTATCAAGAGCCCTAGCACTGGGAAAAAGTAAGATTTTGTCCCTGTCCTCAAGGACTAGCAGTATAGTTGGGGTTGGATATAGCAAAGTATATAGTTGTGAATGTAGGTACCTCAGAAGTCTAAAAAAGAGTCAGTAGTTTAAGACAACTTTATTATCTATTTAGATTATGTTCACCCTTTGTTTTTTATCTTTAAACAAGCAGTTGGATGCTCAGCACATTAATTTCTTACCAAGCACCTGGAGGTATATCTCTGTTGTGTACTATTGCTTACTGTCAAAAGATAGGTTTGATAATTAGGAACCATATGTGTTAATATTTTAGAGGAACCAAATGTAGTGGTATATATAGTAAGTACCTTTAAAACATGAGCTAAACGCCCCTGAATTGTAATTTAAATGTTTATTATTTGAAGAATTACTTTTATAGCTAACAATATGTAGTATTAAGTGTGGTATGCTAAAAAGCAAGTACTCAAAAACCAGCCTTGTGTAACTAGAGAAAGCCCTTCTCTGAGAGTTTATAGTGAACAAAATGGCTTATTTTCACCCCCCTCTTACCACCCGCACCCCCGCCATTAAATGGTAAAGTGCTTCTCATCATCAACTGTTACCCTGCCCGGTTCTCCAGGATGTATTAACTATTCTAAAGCAAAATAGTATACTCACAGGCTATTATTTGTAGAATTTGAGCCTTTAACATAAGATTAAATTACAAAAAACATGAATATATAATTATGTGTGATGGTGGAAGAACAAATTTTGAGATGGATATTAAAGTACAAAAGAGTGAAATGACATATCTGGACTTTTTAATATATCAAGTCTAAAGGGAAAGTGGGTACACCAAACAATTGCAACAAAATTTTAATAATGTCTGAGACTTGGTTTTGGCATTTAAGTCCTTATTGCCCTGTTCTCTACTTCTTTGTATATCTGAAATTGTTCATAATTGTTTTAATGCATATGGATACGATACAGGTACTGGCTTAGCCAAGGTAAAACAGGAGAATTAAACAGTCATCTCTTGACAAGAAACTATCCTCATTACACAAGTCTAGATTTTGCCTTCCTTTTTTTTTTTTTTTTTTTTTTTTTTGACATAGAGTCTCACTGTTGTCGCCCAGGTTGGAGTGCGGTGGCGCGATCTTTTTGTATTTGTAGTGGCTAATTTTTGTATTTGTAGTGGAGTGCTTTCGAACTCCTGACCTCAAGTGAGTCTCCCGCCTTGGCCTCCCAAAGTGCTGGGATTACAGGCGTGAAACCACCATGGTCCTAGATTTTGCCTTCTTTATGTAATAATCTTTAGTGTCCTCAGAGTCCTTCAAACTGATGTCCCTGAATTTCATAACCATCAAAGTTACCTAGCCTAAGTACAAAGTTTGGTTTTCCTGAGAACTTAAGTATCTCAGAGATTGAGTCTGTTCTTCTCCATGAATGTATTACAGAAACAAATTGAGGAACATAACTCTCAGATATTAAATTTTTCTCTACTACACACACTCATTTTTCACTTCACACCCCAAGAGCTTCCTGTTTAGTCACCATACACTTCCTTTTTTTTTTTTTCTTTGCTTGACCTTAAGGACTGTATTCTTTATGCATTTCTCGATCCAGGCATGGCAGTTCCTCTTTTCCTGTACATATTCACACTCCTGCCACTTCTGCCCTTTCTCTTATCCCTCTGCTTTTCACCTCTGACTGTAAAAAGTAGTAGTAGTTCTGAAAGCAAGAGTTCCCTATGAACACTGGAAGGAAATATTCATTGCATACTTGAGTGTTTAGGAGCTAGAGGGATTGGGAGAAAAAGTTTGTGACTGACTTTCTAGCTGGGCCTTTATAATATATATGATGTGCTTTTCCTTTTTTGTTTCCTCTTTCTTTCTAACAGAGACTACCCAGTAAAGAACTACCAGATTCATCATCTCCAGTTCCAGCAAATAACATCCGTGTCATCAAAAATTCCATTCGACTGACCCTTAATCGGTAAAAGCAGTGCCTCCTCACTTAAGTGAACAAGCAGTCATTTAGTGGCATAGATGCAGCCACTTGTTTTCAAATAGAAGTGGCTGTCATACGTGAAATAAGGTGAACGTTACAGCCTTCAGCCTAATAACCTTGAAGTGGTTTTTGAACTATCACACTTTGACCTGCAGATGCTGTAGCATTCTCTCACTGATTGCTACATACACTTCTCTGAGGATCACCTGCTGTCAAATTGCCATCTACAGTATTACAGCTTTGCATTTGGGGGTTTTACTGCCTTAACTTTCAATGCTTGTTATGGGAACCAGTTCTTAGCCACTTGGACACTGATAACAAGTCCTGAACTCCTTTTTTTGTTTGTTTTTTTTTTTGTTTTTTTTTTTGTTTTTTTTGTCTTATGTTGTGATCATTGTATAGAGCTAAAAAAATTGAAAACCAACAAAAAAATTATCTTGTATTTTCCAAATGTTAATACATTTACTTTAGCATTGAAGCCACTTTGTGAAACCTGAGATAAATGAATGTGAGGTATCTTTTCTGCTTTCCTCATTTGTGTAGATGTACTGTCTGTTCTGTTGATTTAAATTATTTTTTTCCAGATTGGCACATGAAATATTTAAACTTTTTTGTGTGCCTTTCTATCCAAATGTTGCATAGTTAGCAGGGAAGATTAGTCCAGTGATTACAGAAGAGTTGGGCACCATAAATTCTTTATATATTGCCTCCCATGGAGGCCTTTGAAATGCATCTTTATTAAAAATCAAAATATAACCAGGATACTGAAAGTCAGTATATGAATGGTAAAATTGTTACATATCCTATTTCATGCCATTCTTGTTAGTTGACTGGTATTTTTTACTGAGGAGCAACTCATTCCAGCATCAACAATAAGATACCTTTAAGTATGGCAAACTTGTATTTTTGAGGTGTAAAATTAACTTGGCATGATAATTCCTGACCATTATTTATGCCACAACTTCAAATAGTTTCTTCACGGACTAGGCATGCAGAAATAAGCAGTGGATTTTATTGAAACCTAAAGGCATTTTGAATGACATTGTTACCAACCATTAATTGGCTCAGGACCTTTGTAATTTTTATTTAACTATATGAGTTGTCTTTTTTTACGCTGCTTTTTTCAATGCATTTCTTAATATTTTTTAAGTTTCATGAATGCATGCTCAGTTTATTAAAATCCATAACCATGTAATTCTTGTAATATGTTGATTCAGTGTTTTGTAAATGAAGTCGTATGTATTTTCAGAGTATTTTTGTATGTACTGTAAGATACCATCTTTTCAAAGAGAAACGTTTAAAACCTTTATTGTCTCTCCTTAGTCTAATTTTTTAAATATGGATTATGCTTGAATTATTATATTTAAAATGAAAATGTGTAAGATTACACAGCCAGGAATGCTAGTATCTACCACCACCTTCAGATTTCACTCAGCATTTAGTAGGTCCAGTAGGAAGAACCCAAAATGGTACATTGAGTAGTGTGGGGAAGATACTTCGTGTGTTATAGGACTCACGGGATGCCATCTAGCAAGTGGACAAATAGCAGTCCATTTTCTCTTGCAAGCCCTTTACCATTGAGTTGAAATTCTTGAATTGCCAGAGAGCCATATCCTCCAGGTCCCACTCCTGTTCCTTGCCCCTTAGGTCTCTGAAATATAAATTCTAATGTTTACCTTGTACCATGGAAAACATGAAAAGAGTCTTAGAAGTAAAGAACAACAAGGAAAAAATGTTTGTTCTATTATTCCCTTTTTATATAGCAGCAAAAGAGAAGAATAAAATCACATAACCAAGTTGTAGCTTCTTTGGCAAAGCTGTTGTCTTAGCTGACTCTTTCCCTTTATTCAGATGTGTTGGGATTTGTTCTACAAATACTTTATTTGAGCAAAAATGAATGATTATGAAAGAACTGAATAATTATCACCTGACTTCAACCTTTGAAAACTTTAGTAAGGAATTTGATTAAATTTTATATACTTGATGTGTATGCATTTCTGCTTAATATCTCTTGCTTTTAAATCAGCCTTCAGAGTATCTTTAGGAATTCCTTCTATATCCATGTTTACCCTATTACATAAATAGATTCTTTGGAGTGACTAGTAGAGTTTTTCTTTAATAAGGAAGCAGCAAGTCTAATCTTGTACTATAGGATAGGCATTTATTTTAGATTAAGGAGCCCATTCAACATGTAAATGAGTCAACATTAGAGTCCTCAAAGATAGCATTCTTCAACCTGTTTGGTAACTGAGGAGTTGATAAAATGCTTCTGAGATGTTGGGGTTTGTCAGAAATAAAATGTTTTCTACACTGACCAGTAGGTAGAACTTTGAGTACATTTCGTTAACTTGGTGGGAAGCTTCCATTGTACTGGTTCCAAGTGAAAAAGGAGAAAGTATGATCTGGGATTTTGTGTTTGATCAGAGGCACTAAGTACATGTGTTTGTTTTGTTGTGTTTTGTTTGAGATGGAGTTTCACTCTTGTTGCCCAGGCTGGAGTACAGTGGCACGATCTCGGCTCACTGCAACCTCTGCCTCCCAGGTTCAAGCGATTCTCTTGCCTCAGCCTCCCAAGTAGCTGGGATCACAGGCGCCCACCACCGCGCCTAGCTAATTTTTGTATTTTTAGTAAGACAGGGTTTCACCATGTTGGCCAGGCTGGTCTTGGAACTCCTAACCTCAGGTGATCCACCCACCTCGGCGTCCCAAAGTGCTGGGATTACAGGCGTGAGCCACCGCACCTGGCTGTGTTTGTTTTCAAGTGTGAAAAAATACCTAGAAGTATATTTTATAAAGTCAAATAGTCTGTTCTTCAGTATATAGACAGACACATGTTCATTTTCACAAGGGCATTACATTTTAATTTGCTCATTTTTCAGTAGCTCTGGAGAACATGTATGAAAGGAAAACAGTTATCTTCTAGCTTAAACCTTAGGGACTTAACCAATTTAAGATAGAGGTACATGGCTTAAAACTTTGTAAAACTGGGACAGGAGAATGATTTTTTTTTTTTTTTTTTGGAGACAGTCTCACTCGCTGTCACCCAGGGTGGAGCACAGTGGCATGATCTCACCTCACTGCAACCTCTGCCTCCCGGGTTCAAGTGATTCTCTTGCCTCAGCCTCCCAGATAGCTGAAATTACAGTCCTGTGCCATCATGCCCGGCTAATTTTTGTATTTTCAGTAGAAATGGGATTTCACCATGTTGTCCAGGGTAGTCTTGAACTCCTGACCTCAAGTGATCTGGCTGCCTCGGCCTCCCAAAGTGCTGGGATTACAGGCATAAGCTACCACGCTTAGCCAGGAGAATGAATTTTAAAAGTCTGTATTAGTGTTTAAAATGAGTGCTTTGTTTTAAAGCAGCAATTTAGTAGCATTATTAAAATGCTTAGTTCACTATAGTAGCAATTAGGTAAAGATGGGCAATATCAAAATGGCTAAACTTATTTTCCACTATATTCCACACCTTTGAAATAGGAATTCCTAACTTGAGAATCATGAACCCTTAGGGAATCCTTTGTAATTGTGTATAAGAAGTTCCAGTTTACATGGATTTTTCTGGGGGGAAGTGTATAGTTTAGATCAGCTTCTCGAAGTGGTTCATTACCCCAAAAAAGTATGGGAGTTAGGGTTAGGAACCACCAGGATTGAATAATCCTGGAATATTACATAATTTCCTCCTTTTGATTTTGCTGTGATATATTTCTGAAAATACGCTGTGGCTCCTAACTAGTAAAATGGGCTGGTGAGGGACTCTGGAATTCTGAATTTCTAAGTTTATAACTTAAGATGAAACTCTAAAGTCCTCGGTATTTAGAAAAATGCTTAATCTTAAATTTACAGATGACCTCATGATAACTTAGATTCGTTAACAGGGTCAAACTTTAGTTCAGCAAATTTCAACCCAATATTATCAGAGTACAATAGCTCAGAATGATCATTAGAAATTGTAGAAAATAGAATAAATCATTAAAGATCCCAAAATGTTGAGTTCTGTAGCATGAAACCTCTTTTGCTCCTCTGTGTTAGTAGTTCAGGCCAGAACAAACTAAACAGACCAATAAATATAAGAGCGTTCGTTTTTGGGGGGATGGAAACTTGTATAAATAAAATTGTACGTGTTGTCAAATAACTACCTATTAAATCATCCAAAGCTTAGAATTTAAATTGGTCAAAGTAGCAAATAGTGCAGATGATGGAAGAAAACCAGTCTCAATAATGGTGTTTTCCCCCCCCCCCCAATTGTACAAGGTCACATCATCCCCCAAATTCTCTTTTTTTTCTTTTCTTTTTTCTTTTTTTTCTTTTTTTTTTTTTTTTTTTTTTTTGGAGACGGAGTCTCGCTCTGTCACCCAGGCTGGAAGGCTGGAATGCAGTGGTGCAATCTTGGCTCATTGCAACCTCCACCTCCCAGGTGCAAGCGATTCTCCTACCTCAGCCTCCCAAGTAGCTGGGACTACAGGCACCCACCACCACGCCTGGCTAATTTTTGTATTTTTGTAGAAACGGGGTTTCAACACGTTGGCCAGGCTGGTCTCAAACTCCTGAGCTCAAGTGATGCACTTGCCCTCGGCCTCCCAAAGTACTGGGATTACAGGTGTAAGCCACTGTTCCTGGCCCCTATTTTTTCTGAAATAATTTTTCGGATATACTTTAATATTTGAAATTAGTTGAACATAAGATGATCATCAAGCTTGCTATAATTTTTAAGCTATTGCTACATTTGAACGAAGACCCACGTATCTTAGAAAGTACTTAGGATATCTTTGAGATTAATGGTGCTACATCACTCCACAGTACTATGTAAAATGAATGCAGCTGCTGTTCCTTTTTAGCTAGCTGTTTGTGTAGTTCATATTAATTTACACTGCCTTTTATTTGGATTGTCTGATTTCTTAGTTGTACACATGAACCTCATTATTTGCCTGGAATAAGTAATCAAATAAACTTGCTTTGATAAATAGGTGATGATTGAGTGATGTTATTTGGGACTAACTCAAAAGTACCAGAAGTCTTTACTTTTCAGTGACAACCAATTTTGTCATTTACCACTCAGACTCTTTTTGGTAGATAATGGTATCTACTACACACTTAGTATGAATGCAAAGCCCAGACCTAATTTGCATCACACACAATTGCATCACACAATTTATTAAACGTTTATCAGCAAGCAGTGGCACAACAGTTTATACAATCTGCTCTGTAAGCTTAATGGAGTGTCCCAGCTTTCTCTCCCTTTTGGTGATCTGACCACCCTTTCATGAAAGGGCCACTTGAGGTGTCTGTGTCAAGCGCTAGGGACAAAATTCTGTCACCCTTCTGATCAGGATCAGGCAATCAGGCCTCCGTACTAATAATGGCTGGACACAGGATCAAGTTCTGGGTACTATCCATACAAGTACAGGTTACAGGGCTGGTTACATTCTTAAACCGCTTGTAAGAATGGACAGTGACTGGTGCTGAATTCACAAATAAGAGCTTGTGTCTGCATCGTTAATATTACTAGCAAGCTGTTCATGTCACCAATGGAAACACATTTGACATTTATTAAGCTAATTGGCAAAGTCTGTGTTGATTGAGCTATGGATAACAAGGGCTTCTAATAGTCACTTGTGAAGTGTGGGCTTCTTGATTGGATTGCTAGCTGGCCACCTCTGGAGTGTAAATTTCTGATAGGGGCAACTCACTGCTTCTAGGACATAACATACTAACGCAATTACCATGCTGTGATAAAATGTGTTCTAAAGTCAATTAACATCATGACAGGTTCTTTGTGGATCCAAATGTGTTACAGTAAAATGTATTGGGGCGGGGCGCAATGGCTCACACCTGTAATCCCAGTACGCTGGGAGGCCGAGGCAGGTGGATCATTTGAGGTCAGGAGTTCAAGACCAGCCTGGCCAACATGGTGAAACCCCCGTCTCTACTAAAAATACAAAAATTAGCCAGGTGGCAGTGGCATGCACCTGTAATCCCAGCTACTCAGGAGGCTGAGGCAGAATCGCTTGAGCCTGTGAGGCAGAGTTGCCGTGAGTCAAGATCGTGCCACTGCACTCCAGCCTGGGCAACAGAGTGAGACCCTATCTCAAAAATAAAAAATAATAAAATATATTGGGCCAGGCATGGTGGCTCACTCCTGTAATCCCAGCACTTTGGGAGGCTGAGGCGGGTGGATGGCCTGAGGTCAGGAGTTCAAAATCAGCCTGGCCAACATGGTGAAATTCCATCTCTACTAAAAATACAAACAATTAACCAGGTAGTAGTGCTGTGCACCTGTAATCCCAGCTATTTGACAGACTGAGACAGGAGAATCACTTGAATCCGGGAGGGAGAGGCTGCAAGATCGCACAACTGCACTCCAGTCTGGGGGAGACAGAGCGAGACTCCATCTCAAAAAATAAAATGTATTGCTTTTTAATCCCCTATCCTAAAAACCATCTTTCTAACCATATGATCCAGCCAAACTGTTTTAATGGATAAGTGTTTAAAAATACATACTTCAGGGCCTTCCTTGCCAATCAGGGCCTTCCTTGCCAATCTTTGATTATTGACATTTTTGGCTTACTGCTGCATAGAGACTTCCACTATACCCTGGCCAGACTCTACCTTTTCAG
Organism: Theropithecus gelada; assembly: GCF_003255815.1. Classification (NCBI taxonomy): domain Eukaryota; kingdom Metazoa; phylum Chordata; class Mammalia; order Primates; family Cercopithecidae; genus Theropithecus; species Theropithecus gelada. The sequence goes on from NC_037681.1 coordinate 81,440,988, forward strand.
TATGTTACTTGTATGTTTTAACATTTAAATTCTTCCGACTTGTGTAATGCTCAGTTTACCTGTTTGTTTCCCCTGACATGATTGTAGGTTTGAGAATAGTGACCTCCAGCCAAGCACAGTGGCTCATGCCCGTAACCCCACTTTGGGAGGCCAAGGAGGGAGGATCACTTGAAGCCAGGAGCTGAAGACCAGCCTGGCCAACACAGTGTCTCTACGAATAAAATTAGCCTGGTGTGGTGGTGTCCCAGCTACTTAAGAGGCTGAGGTGGGCAGACTACTGGAGCCCAGCAGGAGAAAAAGAAGAAAGAAAGAGAGAGAGAAAGAGACCTTTATCTAAAAATCTTTATGTAGTGAATACCCAGAAAATTTTTTTTTTTTTTTTTTTTTTTAAGATGGAGTCTCGCTCTGTCGCCCAGGCTGGAGTGCAGTGGCCGGATCTCAGCTCACTGCAAGCTCTGCCTCCCGGGTTCACGCCATTCTCCTGCCTCAGCCTCCCGAGTAGCTGGGACTACAGGCGCCGCCACCTCGCCCAGCTAGTTTTTTGTATTTTTTAGTAGAGACGGGGTTTCACCATGTTAGCCAGGATGGTCTCGATCTCCTGACCTCGTGATCCGCCCACCTCGGCCTCCCAAAGTGCTGGGATTACAGGCTTGAGCCACCGCGCCCGGCCCCAGAAAATATTTAAGAGGAAAACATATGAGTCCTTGTTTGGTTTGAGGGGTGGGGTTGTTTTGTTTTTAAATTTAAATAGGATTATCTTAAAGAGTAGCCCAATGAAGGAACTAAGATGCAAGAAGGCAAACAAAACTTCCTGAGGCCATTAAGACACGTTTTCTGTGCCGGGCACAGTGGCTCACACCTGTAATGCCAGCACTGTGGGAGGCCGAGGCAGGCAGATCACTTGAGGTCAGAGTTCAAGACCAGCCTGGCCAACATGGTGAAGCAAAACCTCGTCTCTACTAAAAATACAAAAACTAGCCCAGCATGGTGGGGCATGCCTGTAATCCCAGCTACTCCGGAGGCTGAGGCAAGAGAATTGCTTGAACCCAGGAGGCAGAGGTTGCAGTGAGCCAGGATCACACCACTACACTCCAGCCTGGGCAACAGAGCAAGACTCTGTCTCAAAAAAAAAAAAAAAAAAACAACAACAGAGACATGTTTTCCAAATTTAGACTGTAACCCTTAATAAGAAATACATTTTACATTGCAAGCCAGGACATGTATCCATACATACATGAATATGTGTGTAAATAAATGTATATACACACATAAAACCACAAAACAGTTTTTTCCTTACTGTGTGTGATGAAGTTTATTTTATTTCATTTTTTTAAGTGCTGTGATTTCGCTAAGGTGATTTTACAACCTGTCTTGAGTCATGACCTACAGTTTGAAATACACTGCATTAGAAGTTCCCAAAAGTTCGTCTCAAACTTAGTCATCTTTCTTTTTTCTGTCTGTTCTACAATTCAGACTGTTAAACACTTCTGTAAAGCTTGGTATTATGAAGGAAGTGGGAAAAGTAGATGAAGAATAGACAATCCTTTGTCCCAAGGAAAAATTGTTTTTGTTTTTGTTTTTTTGAGATGGAGTGTCACTCTGTTGCCCAGGCTGGAGTGCCGTGGCACAATCTCAGCTCACTGCAACCTTTGCCTCCTGGGTTCAAGCAATTCTCCTGCCTCAACCTCCCAAGTAGCTGGGACTACAGGCGCCCACCACCACACCCGGCTGATTTTTGTATTTTTAGTAGAGGCAGGGTTTCACCATATTGGTCAGACTGGTCTCGAACTCCTGACTTCAGGCCATCCACCCACCTCAGCCTCCCAAAATGCTGGGATTACAGGCCTGAGCCACTGTGCTCAGCTCCCAAGGAAAAATTCTTACCTAAAGAACATCTTTGCACCAATCAACAATGAAGAAAAAAATGTAAAAGCCAAAATTAAGCCAAAAGTGGCCGGGCATGGTGGCTCACGCCTATAATCCCAGCACTTTGGAAAGACGAGGCAGGCGGATCACCTGAGGTCAGGAGTTCAAGACTAGCCTGGCCAACATGGTGAAACCCTGTTTCTACTAAAAATACAAAAAAATTAGCCGAGTGTGGTGGCAGGTGCCTGTAATCCCAGCTACTCGGGAGGCTAAGGCAGGAGAATTGCTTGAACCCGGGAGGCAGACGTGGCAGTGAGCCAAGATCATGCCACTGCAATCCAGCCTGGGTGACAGAGTAAGACTCTGGCTCAGTAAATAAATAAATAAATAAAAGCCAAATGCATGAATTTGGACACTTGGAAGGTATTCATCTCAATATTAGTTAACCTCAGGAGGCCAAGAGATAGCAAGATGCTCAGAGAGTGGACTAGGGTAAACTCAAGAATAACAAGGACATCTTACTAACAAAGATTTGCACAAATGAGATGCACAAACTACTCCTTTAGAAAATCTGATTGTGTACACCACTCTCTTATATAATATCCCAACATGGTCCAGACACTCAAGTATACTGGACTGCAGGGGTCCAATAGTAAAATTCCTCATTAAGTACTTAATGTTTACTAAGCATTTACAATGTGCCTTTTAAAATATTATGGTACTTAATCTTAGCACTATGTTGAATAGCGCTATTATTCTTATTCTACAGATGAGGAAACTGAGGCTGAGAGAGATTACATGACCGGCTTCAAAATGCATAACTATTAAGTGGCAGACTCAAAGTCCAAGTGCTCAACCCCACCTTCTACTTATGAAAGAAGTTAGATGGAGATATGTGAATCAACTTCCCACCATCCTCTGTCGTTCCATGAGATCAGGAACTTTTGAGAGTAGCCTGGCCAGTGGCAACGATGGTCATTTGTGTCAGGCTGCAGGGGGCGCTGTACCTCCTGCAGGGAGCCCAGTTCTAGCCTGGCTCTGCTGCTTGCACCTGTGTAATTCTAACTGACACTGCTTTGTTTTCTCCCATCTGAAACACCCTTCAAACCTCACAGGGTAGCTATAACGTGAAAATATTCCAAAGGATCAGCAGGGGTTTTCAAATAGGGAGGACAGTTAATCTCCCAATATAATAGCTACGTAGCATTCCTTACCCATCAGGCCAGCTTGGAGCAGAAAGACAAAGGGATCCAGGAGGAATATCTCCAAGAAGAAAAAAAAAGAAAGAAAAAAAATGAAAGCTTATCTGATATGCTTGAACATTGTGAGAAGATATTAACGATTCTGTCAAAGAGTTTGAAAGTAACCAAGTAAATTTTTTTTTTTTTTTTTTTTTTTTTTTTTTTGAGACAAGGTCTCGCTCTGTGACCCAGGCTGGAGTGCAGTGGTGCGATCTCAGCTTACTGCAACCTCCACCTCCTGGGCCCAAGGGATTCTCCTGCCTCAACCTCGCGAGCAGATGGGATTACAGGCACGCACCACCACACCAGGCTTTTTTGTTTTTGTTTTCGTTTTTGAGATGGAGTCTCACTCTGTCGCCCAGGCTAGAGTGCAGTGGCGCGATCTCGGCTCACTGCAACCTCCACCTGCTGGGTTCAAGCAATTCTCCTGCCTCAGCCTCCCGAGTAACTGGGACTACAGTCACATGCCACCATGCCTGGCTAATTTTTTGTATTTTTGTAGAGACGGGGTTTCACCATGCTGGTCAGGCTGGTCTAGAACTCCTGACTTCATGATCCACCCACCTCAGCCTCCCAAAGTGCTGGGATTACAGGTGTGAGCCACTGCGCCTGGCCCAAAAATAACCAAGTAAAATTTTTTTAAATGATACATATTCCAGAGAAATCCAAAAGCTAAATAAAAGGAAATGTAACTGCAGCATTCACTTGGTGTCACAAGATCCTTCAGGTGTCGCTTTTCCTACAGGAACACTCTGTGGCCGGTGGTGCCTTTGCCCAAGTCTTGCTTGGGCCCACTGGGCTCATTCTGCCCTCTCAGCCTGGCAGGCTGCGCTCGGCTTGCACTACCAGCCTGGATCCCACATCTGCCAAGGGCGAGCCAGGCATGAAGTGGCGAGGGGTGTGTGGGCAAGTGAGCACAGGGGTCTGGCCACTGTGCACAACAAAGCATGCCAGCTGCTGTGGCAGGGCAGTCAGCTCCAGGCACCAGCTCCATGCAAGGCAAGCCTGTGACTGGATCAGATGCACCGCAAGTGGCTTCCACTGTGAGCACCTGTGTCTGGATGAGGGAAATGCAGTGGTGCCCAGAAGCTTGGAGATGCCACAAACTGCAGAGCCCCAAAGAGTGTGGTCATAGTCCTGGCTCAGGGAGCATCTAGGTCTGGGATCCCCAAAGGGCCACAGCTTTCTCTCTTTCTTGTCACCCACAACATGGCAAGTGTGGGGCAGTGTGTTTTAGCCCTGTTTGTGTTACAGCTCTTTTAGTCCAGCCATTCAGCAGGTCCCAAGTTCTTTTCCCCTGTCCAGGAAGAATGAGGTACATGGACAACTGGAGGGTGAGCAAGGCGGAGAGGAGCTTTATTGAGCAACAGAACCGCTCTCAGGAGACCTGAACCTGGTCCAAGCTCCTTTCTGCAGGCAGGTCACCCCCACAGGTGTCCAGCTGTCACTAGAGAGGAGACCTGAAGTGGGTAGCTCCTTTCCACAGGCAGGTCACCCTGATGGGTGTCCAGCTCTCAACAGAGAGGAGACCTGGAGTGGCTAGCTCCTTTCTGCAGACAGCTCATCCTGACGAACTAAGACCCGAAGTGGTAAGCTCCTTCCCACAGCTGGTAGTCCAAACATCTGTGTGAGTCTATCTGAGCCCAAGGTTTTCCATGGTTGGTCCATGGGTGGCCATGGGCGGCCCCAGAAAAAGCACCATAAGTTGCCACCCTGGGCCGCAGACTCCATCCAGAACTGGCACCCCAGTCCCCTTCCCTGGCCTGAAGCTGTGGCTTCACCTTTGCGCTTAGGAGCCTGTCTACATCCTGCCTCTATCAATCATGTCATCCATGGTGCCCAGGCTATTCCTACCAAGGGGCACCTGCAGGCCTGCGTGGAGCCACCCTCAGCAACCCCTTGGCCCCCGTCCTGTGCTCCTTGGTGCCCAAAGTCCGGAGGGGCTTAGGCAGGAGGGGGCTGGTGTGTCAACTCCACTTCGAGCGCATGCACACCTGGCCAGGTCGTGACAGCACCCAGGCTCAGCCACAACTTTGCTCTGCCCTGGAGTGGGGGCCAGGAGCAGGGAAAGGCCAAGCAGCGGGAGCAGGCACTTCCAAGCCTGTGGGAGAAGAGGGGCTTCCCAGGCCCATGAGAGCTAGGGATGCCTGGGTCCACGGTCATGGCTGGGTGGCTGTAGCTGCGCCCAGGAGCATCAGGCTCCTTCCTGCCCTGCGAACTCAGAGGTGGGCAGGGCTCCCACCTGTTCCAGGCTCCTGCTGGCTTCGTGGAACACGCAGCCCTGGCCGAACCTTCCCTGCTGCAGCCAGCATCTTCACAGCGGCCGCTCCACATGGGCCGCTGCTGCCATCAATGGCTTGGCTGTGAATGTTCACATAGTCTTTACAAGTAGAGAATAGAGAATATTGAACTAGCCGAAAATTGTAACTACATTCGCAAGAATAGGGGAGGGAGGTAGGACAGGGTATGAGAGTGAAATCCTCATCTTCAGTGGTAGTGAGTAGAAAATAGATATCTAAGACAAAAATCTAGAATAATATAAGCAAGTTATTTAGAAAATTGTAAGTAATCAGTAAGAGAAAAGTCTTAAAATGATGAAAATGTTTGCCTCTAGGGAGCAGATATCAAGAATGAGAAACAGGAAAGTAGGAGATGAAATTTGTTTGTTTGTTTGTTTTTGAGACGGAGTCTCGGTCTGTCGCCCAGGCTGGAGTGCACTGGCACAATCTCAGCTCACTATAACCTCTGTTTCCTAGGTTCAAGTGATTCTCCTGCCTCAGCCTCCTGAGTAGCTGGGATTACAGGCATGTGCCACCATGCCCAGCTAATTCTTGTATTTTTAATAGAGACGGAGTTTCGCCATGTTGGCCAGGCTGGTCTCAAACTCCTGACCTCAGGAGATCTGCCCGACTTGGCCTCCCAAAGTGCGAGGATTACAGGTGTGAGTCACCGTGCCTGGCTGAACTTTCTGAGTTTTAAACTGATATATCCACTATCTAACCAGTAGGGGGTAGGAGAATGTTGTAGACTTTGAAGCTGACAGACCTAGGTAGATACCTCAGCTACATCTCTTACCACTTGTGAGACCTTGGACACATTGCTTAACCTTTGGGTTCAAGGTTACTATTCTGTAAAGTGGGAATCTCAACACTTACTTCATACGACAAAAAGTGAAGGGTTTAAGAGGCTCTGTAGTTCAATGGCCTAGCCTCAGTTGCCAGCTCTAGCACTTATTTATTGACTATGAGAAATGGTGGAAGTTAATGCCTCAGTCCCTCAGTTTTCTCTTCGGAAAAAATGGTGACGATAATAACAGAATCTACACCCAAAGAGTTGCTAAATGGATTAAAAGAGGCAATCCAAAAGTTCAGATATATCAGTTTATATATATCAGTTTAAAACTCAGAAAGTTCAGCCAGGCACGGTGACTCACACCTGTAATCCTCGCACTTTGGGAGGCCAAGTCGGGAGTTCAAGAGATGGTTTTGCGGCATGATGAGTTACATGAAATAGCGTATGTCATACACTACGCGTGGTGCTTGACCCATAGTGACCCCTTCTCCTAAAAATACATCATAAGAATTGGGGAAGAAGGCCAGTGTCTGTTTCTCTAGCCAGACTGAGGAATAGATCTCCACCTCCTGTGCAATAGTGTGAAAATACATGGCCTTTGCCCTGTCACCAAGCCCTCCTCCAAGTATACCTCTCAAAACAGTTTTATTCGGAGAAATGTGTAGAACTCATTGAATTCTTACAAAGTTTCCATGAAGGCCTGGCTCAGTGGCTCATGCCTCTAATCTCAATACTTTGGGAGGCCAAGGCGAGAGGATCACTTGAAGCCAGGAGTTCAAGACCAGCCTGGGCAACACAGTGAGACCCCCGTCTCTACAGAAGAAAACATCAGCCAGCCATGGTGGTGTGTGCCTAAAGTCCCAGCTACTTGGGAGGTTGAGGAAGGAGGTTTGCTTGAGCCCAAGAGTTGAAGGTTACAGTGAGCTATGATTGTGCCACCACATTCCAGCCTAGGCAACTAAGTGAGATCCTGTCTCTGGCAAAAAAAGAAAAGAAAAAGTTTCACTGAGTACTTCAGTTCACTTAAAGATTATAATAGGGCCAGGCGTGGTGGCTCATACCTGTAATCCTAGCACTTTGGGAGGCCAAGGTAGGTGGATCACTTGAGCCCAGGAGTTCAAGGCCAACCTGTGCAATATAGGAAGACCCTGTCTCAACAAATAACTTAAAAATTAGCCGGGCATGGTGGCACATGCCTATGGTCCCAGCTTCTCAGGAGGCTGAGGCAGGAGATTCATCTGAGCCTGGGAGGTTGAGGCTGCAGTGAGCCGTGATCATACCACTGCATTCCAGCCTGGGCGACAGTGAGACCTTGTCTCAAAAAAACAACAACAAAAGATTATAACATTAAACTGAGATGAAAAAGCTTATCAAGCTCATCTCTGCCAGCCCAGGATTCCCAGAATGCCTGGCAGAGTGCACCACCAATGTGTAATAGATGTTCTACAGCATAAACAGTCATCCTAATTTCAGCTCTGACGAGATCTAGAAAATGGGCCACACGTGGAGAGATGGCCACAGGAATGATCTAAAGCCACACCCACACCCAGATGCAACTGTATCTCATTACTCCCACCTCTCCTGGGAGTGAGACAAAACTGTCTAACCCAGATCCCAAGTCACTTCCTGCCAGGGCTTCTCAGCAGTTCAAAGAACTTCTATGTGCAGGTTCTTTCCAAATAGATTGGTTTCTTGAAACTCACAAGAAGTCAAACACCAGAAGAGAGGGGATTTCTGAAAGCCACCCACTAGGATGGCAACTGGTACTTGGTAGTTTCAAATATTAAGAAAAGAAAAAAAAAATTGGCGTTGATTAGGCAGTATCTAATCTCCCTAAGCACAGGAAGTGAAGGCGATTGAGTCTGATTTGCAGGAGGCCCCGAGGTTGCACAAAGCAGTCACTCCTCTAGCATGGCCCACTCACTGCCTGCTAAGAAGCCTGCTTTGCCTGCCTCCAGCTGAGCACACCAGAGGGAAAGCACCATTAAATTCCCTGTGAGCTCTTCAACCGATTCGCTGCACCGAGGTCACCAGGTGAAGGGCGTGGGGAAGGAGAGAAGAAAAGATGCTATGGGCTTGACAAGGTTAAATTGATGGGGCCTGTGGGACATGGCTATTCATTCCATGAACGTTTATTGAGCCCCTAGCATCCACCTGGCATTGAGCTAGCCAGGCACCCAGAGCATAAACAAGATTTAAACCCCACACTGAAGGACCCCTCAGACTGGTGGAAAGTTAGCTGACAAATATCTAGGTTATGCTGCACTGTTGGGAGCACTGCAGAGGGACCCCTTAATTCTGCCTTGGTCAGGGATGGTGTTGGGGAAGAACAACCCCAGAGCTGAATGTTGTAGGCCAACTAGGAGTTTTCCAGGTGAAAGTTGGGGGAGCTGGAAGGCGAGAAAGATTGTGGAAATTGGATGTTGTAGTAGGGCTGTGTGAAAGGAGTATTAGTTGCATTTGGGGAAAAGGTATGAGGCTGGAATGTAGGCAGAGTCCTGCTTCCCATGGACAGGAGAGGGAGAGGAAAAGACAGAGGCATGGAGTTGGTAAGGATAAGGAGGCTCCTGCTGTTGGCTAAGAGATGGGGAGAAGAAACTAAAGTAACATAAAAGAACACGTTGCAAACTTTGGAGGTAGAAAGGATGGGGTCGCTGACAAACTGTATTCAGGGAATAGTGCAGAAGGGTGTCCACCTTCCTTGGATTGGAAGGCTGACTGTATTGTCATTAATCAACTCTGAGATACTAGGGGAGGGCTGGGATAGAGGGGACCTGAATTTAGATTGGGGGTGTTGAACTGGAGCTGCCTCATGGCCATCCACGTGGAGATGTACGGTAGACCATGGGAAATATTGGTCTGGAGCCCAGGAGAGAGGCCTTGGCTGGATGTCCAGGCTTCACAGCGTGACAGAGTCATCTTTATGGATATTTAAGGGGGAACCTCGGTTCCTACCGCCCCAGACCTGCTGCAGGAGCTCCGGGCAGCTCTGGTCTTTGCCCTGCCAAGCAGGAGGGGTGGCTTACCCGATTGGTCAGCTCGGGGAAGGAACTGAGCATGTGCGGCCACACCCCGTGGCTCCTCCCTTTTACGTTTTTCCCGCCTTGCGCAGTGGCTCCGTTGTGCCTGCTGGTGGCGCTGACTGTGAAGAGCCCCTGTTTGGAGCACACCCGAAGCCACTGTCTTCAATGAGCTCTATTAGTAATAAGGCAAATGTTTTAGACTCCGTCTGTGTCCTAAACTCGCAAGGGAGAAAGGAGAGTGTCATGTATTGAACCCCACTGCCAGGCCCCCAACAGTATTAATTTGTGTGGGTTGGTTTGTTTTTTGGAAAAGGGCCTCACTCTCTTGCCCAAACTGGGGTGCAGTGGTGTGATTATGGCTCACTGCAGTGTTGACCTCCTGGACTCAAGCGATCCTTCTGCCTCAGCCTCCCAAGTAGCTGACACTATGCCCAGTTTTTTAAAATAAATTTTTTTTGGAGAGTTGCAGTCTCCCTATGTTGCCCAGGCTGGTCTCAAACTCCTGGCCTTAGGTGATCCTCCCACCTCACCCTCCCTAAGTGTTGGGATTACAGGTGTGAGCCACCATGCCAGGCTAGTTTGTGTTTTGTTTGTTGTTTTTCCCTCCTCTGCATTCCAAGCTGGTGGCCAGGCCTAGTTCCTTTCCTGACATGTTTTTTCAGGGTAAAGAACAGATACTGGTTTTCTTTAGTGTTTGTGGTGTGGAGACTTTGACAGCTGCAAGAGGAGAGAGAAGAGAGTCACCCTGGGATTGGGAGAGAGGAAATAACAGGTTCCAGCAGACTGGGGTCTGGGTGCTGCTCCATGTCAGGTCACTGGGGCAAGTCCTCGAGGGGGTGGTTGATCTGTGTTGTTAGGAAGGCTGAACTCCAGGCCCAGGAGCATTCACTTTGCCAAAGATTCCTTTGCTCTAAGCAGCAAGACTATTAAACCTCAAGGGACAATGCAGTCTAACCAGGGAGCACTTCAGCAGTGACCAGCATGAGCCGAAGACCAGTGCCTTTGCCTAGCAAGACCTCCCAGGAGGAGCCGACTTTGGCACACCCCTGAGTAGAATGTGGGACATTCAGCAATTACTGAGATTAATTTCCTGTCACTTCAGTAGAAGGCAGCTCAATATCAGATTGAAGTTGATTTAAACAAAGTCAGGAAGTGTGTCGTGGCCGGGTGCAGTGGCTCACGTCTGTAATCCCAGCACTTTGGGAAGCCGAGATGAGTGGATCACCTAAGTTCAGGAGTTCGAGACCAGCCTGGCCAACATGGTGAAACCCTGTCTCTACTAAAAATACAAAAATTAGCTGAGCGTGGTGGTGGGCGCCTGTAATCCCAGCTACTCAGGAGGCTAAGACAGGAGAATCACTTGAACCTGGGAAGCGGAGGTTGCAGTGAGCTGAAATGATGCCACTGCACTCCAGCCTGGGTGACAGAGCAAGACTGTGTCTCAAAAACAAACAAACAAGCAAGCAAACAAAACACCTGTGTTACTTCTTTCACATGTGAGTTGGAAGACTAAAATTCACACCAGCAATAGTAATCAGAACATAGAGGTGCTGGGAGTATGGGAGGTGGGGATTCAGAGGGAGTGAAGCCGAGGAGTGTGGGCAAAGCCTGGACAACCTCAGATTTAGGGGTAAGTGAAGATAGAGGAGGCCAAAAATGTGAAGTCAGCAAGACAGGAGAAGCTGAAGAGGAGGGTTAATGGCATTCAATGCTGCAGAGGACAACTAAGACTAGGATTAAAAGAAGGTAGGTATGTGATCTGGCATTTGGAGGTCACTGATGACCTTAGCAGAGCGGTGCTGTGGAGGTGGAAGTGAATGCAGAGAAGAAAGGTCACATTCTCAAGAAGAGTTGCAGGGGAAAGAAGGAGAGACTACTGGTCATAGATGAAGGTGGAGGGAAGGTTTATTTTTAACTTGGGAGATTTCTGGACATGGCTTAAGGTTGAGGGGAAGGAGGCAATGGAACAATGGCAGATACTCTATAGAGCCAGACCCAGAAGACAGGGACATTTGCACATATTGAGGAACTGGCCCTGGAGGCAAGTAGAAACATGGAAAGAAGAGGAGAAGTTGTGGTAGACAGCTTCTAAGATGGCCCCCAACGATCTCTGCCTCCTGGTGTTCATGCTCTGGTGTAACCCCTCCCCTTAAGTGGGCGCTATACTTATTGACCCACTTCTAACACACAAAATATTATTCGCATAGCTGGGTGTGGTGGTGTGCACCTTTAATCCCAGCATTTTGGGAGGCCGAGGCAGGCAGATCACTTTAGGTCAGGAGTTTGAGACCAGACTAGCCAACATAGTGAAACCCTATCTTGGCCGGGCATGGTGGCTCATGCTTGTAATCCCAGCACTTTGGGAGGCCGAGGCAGGTGGATCACCTGAGGTCGGGAGTTCAAGACCAGCCTGACCAATATGGAGAAACCCTGTATCTACTAAAAATACAAAATTAGCTGGGCGTGGTGGCGCATGCCTGTAATCCCAGCTGTTCGGTGGGCTGAAGCAGGAGAATCACTTGAACCTGGGAGGCAGAGGTTGTGGTGAGCTGAGATCGTGCCATTGCACTCCAACCAGGGCAACAAAACGAAACTCCGTCTCAAAAAAGAAAAAAAAAAGAAAGAAAAAAGAAATTCTGTCTCTACTAAAAACACAAAAATTAGCCAGGTGTGGTGGTGCATGCCTGTAGTCCGAGCTACTCAAGAGGCTGAGGCATGAGAATCCCTTGAACCTGGGAGGCAGAGGTTGCAGTGAGCTGAGATCATGTCACTGCATTCCAGCCTGGGCGACCTCAAAAAAAAAAAAAAACTGTGATGGGATGTCACTTCTGATATATTAGGTTATAAAAAGCATGTGGCTTTCATCTTAGGGCACTGTATTGAAAAACAAACTTTTTCCTCTGCTGTCATATCACAGTAATCAGCACAGAAGACTTCTGTGAGCAAATGTGTGGAGATTTCTCCCCACCAGCAAGCGAGCAGTCAGTTCTGCAGTGGACACCAGCTGAGTGTCTTCTAATTCAGTTTTGTTCTGACACTGACACTATCTACCTGGAGATAGCATCAGATACCATAAGTTAAGGGCTCAGTCCCACAAGACTGCCCCCACTTCTGACACCAGTCACAAGTCTAGGCCTCCATCACTTCAGACTGACCAGTTGCCCACGATGCCCTCTTTAGGCGTGATTCATTTGTTGGAGTGGCTCATGAAACTCTGGGAAACACTTATGTTTACTGATTTATTATTTTATTTATTTATTTTTACATTTATTTATTTATTTTGAGACTTGCTCAGGCTGGAGTGCAGTGGCCCTATCTTGGCTCACTGCAACCTCTGCCTCCGGGATTCAAGCGATTCTCCTGCCTCATCCACCCTAGTAGCTGGGATTACATGTGCCTGCCACCACACCCGGCTAATTTTTGTATTTCTAATAGAGACAGAGTTTCGCTGGGCTGATCTCAAATTCCTGGCCTCAAGTGATCTGCCTGCTTCAGACTCCCACAGTGCTGGGATTACAGGCATGAGCCACCGCCCCCGGCCTCTTTAATGAGTTCTTATTCACCTTCCTGGAAGCCTCCATGAGTTCAGCTGTTCGGAGGCTTCCCATACCCCATCTTCCTGGGCCTTGAGACTTCCTTGGATAGGCGTGACTGAAGCCTGGACAACCATGCAGAAATGTGACTGGACAAAAAGGGTATAATCTAATACTAATAGGCTGAGTGGGGAAATTCAGCAAGGCCCATCGGTTCCGATTCTTCTTGGCCCTCTGTGCAGCGTTCCTTTCTCCTGGGTATGGGGCAGGACCCCTTCTGAAGTGGGGGTCTTATAACCTACAATCAGACAAGGTAGGCCAGAGAACTTATTTATGACCAGTACCAAGGCAGAAAGGTGTGGCAAGATTTTACTTTTAGTTCCTGTGGCCTGCCTTGGGGAGAAAAAAAGATGAGGTGAAAGGGCCGCAGGAGAAGGTCAGAGACAGAGATTCTGCTTCCTGAGGCCTAAAGTGCCCCAACATTGTAACAAAACACTGTCTTTCACCTTTATCCTCTGAAGCTACTTTAGGAACCAAGGACAAAGGGACAAATACTTTAGCAAAAGATATGCTATTGTTTTAGTCACTTAGGACACAAGAAGGACGATAGGAGTTATCAGCCAGGAACTGTGGACAGAAACACACACACACACCACAGACACACATATTAAATATATGTTAATATATATAAATATATATTATATATGTATATGTATATTATAGATGTATATATAATATGTATAATATATAATATGTTATATATATCATAATATCACAGGCATTCTGTCTTGTTCTCTCTTGGATTGCTCACCCTGGAGGAGGTCAGCTGTCATATTATTTTAAGGCAACCCTATGTAAAGCCACATGAACGACCTTAGGAGCCTTCAGCCCCAGTCAAGCCTTGAGGTGACTGCAGCTCCAGCCAATAGCTTGATTATAATCTTATGAGAGACCCTGAAGGAGAAAGACCCAGCTAAACCAAAACCAGAGTCTACAGACTATAAGATAGTAAATGTTTATTGTTCTAAGACATTCAGTTTTGGAGTAATTTATTACACAGCAATAGACAGCTAATAAGTAAACAAGTGGCCAGGCACAGTGGCTCACGCCTGGCAGGTGGATTACTTGGGCACCAGAGTTCCAGACCAGCCTGGGCAACATGGTGAAACCCTGTCTTTACAAAAAATAAATATAAAAGTTAGCCAGGCATGGTGATGTGCATCTGTAGTCCCAGCTACTGAGGAAGCTGAGGTGGGAGGATCAATTGAGCCCAGGAGGAGGAAGCTGCCTCTAGGATGGAGACAGCTGGGGGAGCAACACCTTTTGGGATGGAATCAGGAGTTTCTCTGTGATATGTGAAGTCCTGAGAGGCTTATGAGAGAGGCCATACGCATTTGGGAATTGTGTCCAGAATTCAACATGGGAGCCATCTGTGCAGGAGATAGAATCCAGAAGCCACCAGCGTATTCATGGAATTTAGTCTTGAGACTGAATCAGACCCTCGGGAGGAGCAGAGACACACAAGTCATGGCCAAGTGTCTGACCCTTTGAGGCTTAGTTGTCAAAGCTATAGGAGATCTACCTTGCATGGTTGTTGTGAGTGGTGGCATAAAGAAGTGCCTGATTTCAGTGAGCCATGTTCATGTACTGCACTCCAGCCTGGGTGACAGAGTGAGACCCTGTCTCAAAGATAAAATAAAATAAAGTACACAAGTTTGCATGCAGGGAAGGCAAACATTTGAAGGAGCATGAGCCCGAAAGCCTTCTATTTTCTTTGCTGAGAACAAGTTAAGAAGAGGTACAAAGGTTTGGCATGGCCACCATGGAAAATGGAAAATTAAGCTGGGTGAGGATAAATAAAAGAATGGAACAGTACCCCTAAGGACCCAGTTGAGACTAGTGGCAACAAAGTCAAAGCTATTACCATATGCAGTTGAAGGATTGTTGTCCAACCACCTTGACATCCTGAAATAAAAGAAGAGAGATAAGCTATTGAAATGATCCAGGACTCAAAGTTTATAAGATGATGGGTCAAAAACCAAAGAGGCAAACAGTTGAGGATGCTGACAAGAGATGGGCCACAGCGATAGAACCACAGGACAGGAACAGAGGAGGTTAGCTCCTGGATGGCTGGGCAGAAAATGGCAGTCTCATTGAAACTAATGAGTTGATGTGCTGGGCTTGAGAGTGAGAGGAGTCCAAATATTTTAGGGGAGGACTTCTGGGTATCTAGACAACTTGGGGTGTACCCATGGGTGATGCTTGCTAACATGGAGTGGCCCCCTGTCAACTCCTCCAGTCTAGCTCAAGCCAGTCTGAGTCCCCTCTGCTCCATCACCACAAACACCCTGCTTTAGCCATAAAGGATTTCTCTGGTCTGTTCTCGTCACATCTGCCTATGCTGCCCTCCCTTCCACCCCCACCCCATCTGCCCTTCATCTTTCCCCAACACATTCCTTTTCAACTCTCAAGCTCAAGCTCATGTTCTGCTTCCTCGGTGAGTCCCACAAATGTCCCCAGTCTGAATTAATGTCTCCCCACCCCCAGCCCAGTGTTGCACCTGCACAGCCTTGCAGTTGGCCATACATTCTGAGGAAGGCGATGGGGTTTTCTGTTTTCTCCATTGGAAGGTGCATCCCTGGGGAGTGGAAAGCATGGGCCAAGATCCTTAGGTAGCTGATGTTCTAGCAGAGCAGCTTCTTCTCAGTTGGTGCTCAGTGCTGAACTGGATCAAATAGTTAAAAATAATAAGGCTGAGGATTAGCCTTCACTTCTAATGAGGGTACAGGAAAAAAAATGAAAGAAGACCAAAGACACTAAGGTCCAAAGGGAGCTGAGCCGACAATAGTGCCATTCTGAGACCAAAAAAAAAAAATTCAGTGGGAGAGAGCTACCCACTGAGCACTGGGTCCACTCTGCATCTGCTGCTCACTCACAACAACCATGCAAGGGAGATCTCCTATAGCTTTGACGACTGAGCCTCAAAGGGTCAGACACTTGGCCGTGACTTGTGTGTCTCTGCTCCTCCTGAGGGTCTGATCCAGTCTCAAGAATAAATTCCATGATATGCTGATGGCTCCTAGATTCCTGCAGAGTCTCCTGTGCAGACTGCTCCCATGTTGAATTCTGGACACAATTCCCAACTGCCTCGGAGGTCTCTCTCACAGGCCTCCCAGACTTCACATATCATACAGAAACTCCTGATTCCAACCCCAAATGTGTTGTTCCCACCACTGTCTCCAGCCTAGTAAATGACAGCTCCACTCTAGAACCAGCTAGAACCAAGAAACCTCAGCTCCTCTCTCTCACACACCCACAACCAGCCATCCTCGGGGCACTTGCTGCCAGCTCTGATATCAAAGTATGTCTACCTTCAACCACTTGCCCCCTGCTTCCAGCACCTGCTTGGAAGCCACCATCACCTCTTACCTGGATTCTTGCATTAAGCTCCTTGCTCCTCTCCCTGCATCCATGAGTGTCCCCTTTCAGCCAATTCTCAATACAGCAGCAGAGAGTCTTTTCTTTTTCTTCTTTTGTTATTTATTTTAATTTTTGAAACAGAGATGGGGTCTTCCAATAGTTGCCTGGGCTGGTCTCAAAGTCCCGGGCTCAAACAATCCCCGCCCTCGGCCTCCCGAAGTGCTGGGATTATAGTTGCGAGCCACCATGTTTCAGCTGGGATTCTTTCTTTTTTTTTTGAGATGGAGTCTCGCTCTGTTGCCAGGCTAGAGTGTAGGGGTGCGATATCGGCTCACTGCAACCTCCACCTCCAGGGTTCAAGCAATTCTCCTGCCTCAGCTTCTTGAGTAGCTGGGACTACAGGCACCTACCACTGTGCCCAGCTAATTTTTGTGTTTTTAGTAGAGACGGGGTTTCACCATGTTGGCCAGGATAGTCTCGATCTCTCGACCTCGTGATCCGCCAGCTTTGGCCTCCCAAAGTGCTGGGATTACAGGTGTGAGCCACCGCGCCCGGCCTGGGATTCTTTTTTAATGTAAATCTGATCATTTCACCCTTCTGGTTAAAACCAACTGGTAGTGTCCCATCTCAGAGTCAAAGCACAAATCCTGACCATGGCCCACCAGGCCCTGCATGGTACAGTCTCGTGTCAGTCACTACTCCGATTCTTTAAATAGCTTTATTGGCCGGGCGCAATGGCTCACACCTGTAATCCTAGCACTTTAGGAGGCCAAGGCAGGCAGATCACTTGAAGTCAGGAGTTCAAAAGCAGCCTGGCCAACATGGTGAAACCCCGTCTCTACTAAAAATACAAAAAAAAAAAAAAAAAATAGCCGGGCACGGTCGCAGGTGCCTGTAATCCCAGCTACTCAGGAGGCTGAGGCAGGAGAGTCTTTTAAATCTGGGAGGCAAAGGTTGCAGTGAGCTGAGATCACACCATTGCACTCCAGCCTGGGCGACAGAGCGAGACTCCATAAAAACAAAACAAAACAAAAAACCCACACACAATAAGTAGCTTTATTAAGATACAATTCACATACCACACAGTTCACTCATTTAAAGCATACATTGAAAAAACCCTTGTATGATTTTCCATATAATCACAGAGCTGTGCAGCTGTTGTCATCTCAGTGCCTTTCAGGTTATTTTCCTTATTTCAAGAAGAAACTTGCACCCCAAAGTCACCTCTCCCCATTGTGCCCACTCCTGTAGCCCTAAGCAACTTGCTTTCTGTGCCTATAGATTTGCCCATTCTGGATGTTTCATATAAACCTCTCTGATTTTACCTCCTACTTCTGAAACCCTGTTTTCTACTCATTCTCCCTTCCTCCTTGTGTGCCTTGTACACCCCATCACACCTTCTTCTCAGGGCCTTTGCACAGTTTCCCCCAACCCCAAATCCAGCTTCCCTGATCTCTCCATGGCCACACCTCTCAGGGAAGCCTTTCCCGAGTTCCCTCCTCCCCCTCCCTCTGCCGCCCCCACATGCCCCACTTAATTTTTTAAGTGTAATAAGTATATATTATCACATGGCACTAATCACCATGTATTCTATGTTTCTCTTTTAATCATCTATGTATCTCCTGTCGCTCATGGAACTTCAGCCCCAGAGGCAGGGCTTTTATCTTTTTTACTCCCTGATGTACCCTCAGTGCCTTAAACACACCTGAAATATAGAGATGCTCCATAAATATTGTCAAATGAATGGCAGGAATGGGATGTAAACACAAATCTGTCGGACTTCAAAACTTGTGTCCATAACTATTATACTTAAAGATCATAGAGAATGTGAAGGATTTAAACTCATGGCAGCGACTGGGTGCGGTGGCTCACGCCTGTAATCCCAGCACTTTGGGAGGCTGAGATGGACGGTTCACCTGAGGTCAAGAGTCCGAGACCAGCCTGGCCAACATGGTGAAACCCATCTTGACTAAAAATGCAAAAAATTAGCCAGGCATGGTGGTGCATGTCTGTAATCCCAGCTACTCAGGAGGCTGAGGCAGGAGAATCACTTGAACGTGGAGGCGGAGGTGGTAGTGAACCAAGATCACACCACTGCACTGCAGCTGGGCAACAGAGTGAGACTGTCAAAAAAACAAACAAACAAAAACAAACACACACACGTGGTAAAAGTAAGAAAGGTCTGAAGCCTATGCCCAGTGTGGTGGATGCTGGGCTGCAGTAGAGGCATTTGTAATGCCAGCTCCCAGGAGTGTTGGCAGCTGGAGCTTGCAGCTGCATCTTTTCCAGGGTTTGATCTGGGCTGAGGAGAAGCTGCCTCAATCAAGGCCATTACCACTTTCTAGGGCAGCCTGCATCCCATGGTCAATGCACGGGTAGCAACCTGCCCCACACTCCATTTTCAAAGGGCTGTCCTAGCTCCGGAGCTCCTTGTGGCATTGGCTGGAGCCATTGTTTCCACAGCATTAAAGTTCAGCTTTTTCCTCTATTCATCTGTCTTCCTCCTCTCCCCACACAGGTGTTGATCTTGACAGCATTCCCCAGTAAACTTTCTGTGCACAAATTGCTGTCATGGAGACTGTTTCCTGGAGAATGCAACCCGTGATGCTCAGAATTATTCATTCGATGGCTTCCTAAGGAGGTTGAAGGATCTATGGGTAGGTGGACACAGAACAAATAAGCTGGGCCACTGAAAGCCACACCAACAAGCAGAGGAATCAATCCTACCTGTGTTTTCATGACCCCGGCTCATCATATCGCTCTTAACAAACTAACATGGGAAGGAAGAGAATGTGGTATGCAGGGTCCACAGTCACTGCTATGGCTCGGAAGCATCCCTCATGTGAAGACAGCTCCATTTCTTGGCCAAGCTCCATTTCAGACCCGGAGCTTGGGCTCCCTGTTTGTACTGTGACCTCGCCCTGTGGAGTCCAACATACAGTGACTCATGAGTCATCAGGGGCTCGATCAACATTTCCTCTTGGCTACACATCCCACCCCCACCCCAAAGACAGTGATCATCCCTTTTGGGAGTCTGCTGCTGAGGGGAAAGGAGAAGGGGAAAGTGAGTCAGTCAAGAAATGACAACCCCAAGGGGGCAGCAGTATCCCTGCCTGAAGTCTAGAGAAGAACAGGCAAAAGTATTATTAAAATTATTCTTTCCTGTCAGCCTTCTCAGTTGAACAAGAAATGGGAAGGTGGTACCCTCCCTGGTGTGGGAGCAACTTGAGGGCCGGCATCACTTGTCTTTTGTAATAATAAAAGCCAGTCCTTGGTGGGGTGTGGTGGCTCACATCTTAATTCCAACACTTTGGGAGGCCAAGGTGGGAGAATCACTTGAGGCCAGGAATTCAAGACCAGGCTGGGTGACGTAGCAAGACCCCATCTCCACAAAATATATATTTAAAATTAGCCAGGGATAGCAGCATGCCTGTAGTCCTAGCTAGTTGGGAAGCTGAGAAGGGAGGATCCCTTGAGCCCAGGAGTTCAAGGCTGCAGTGAGCTATGATCGTGCCACTGCACTCCAGCCTGGGCAACAGAATGAGACCCTGTCTCGGAAAAAAAAAAAAAAAAAAAGCCAGTGCCCATGTAGCGAGACTGTGTCCCAAGATCTGTTCTGAGTACTTAACGTATATTCACTAATTGAATACTCATAACACCACAGTGAGGAAGAGACCATTATTCCCAGCCCTGTTCTGCAGATGAGGAGACTGAAGCACAGAAAGCTAAAGAATGGATGGGTCTGAAACCTGCTCGGGCCACATGGTTATGCGTGGGTTCCACCGCCGTCCTACACTGCCGGGATGTGTCATCCAGGGCTGAAGGCAGAGCCTGGCCTGGTGGGGTGCACTGCCCCTGTGGCCCTTCTCCCAGCTGGCCACATACCCCTCAGATGCAGTGAACAGCCCACTGGACACCTGGCTTACAGAGAACATGGGTGAAGGAGAGCTACAAGCCTTCTCTCAGAGCCTCCCTTCTTCCTGCCTGGTGTCTGTGGGCTGAGTGTGTCTCCCTCTGGCTTGATTCACGGTTTTGGCTCTCTCTTTGGCGCATTCATTCTTTCCAGATTTTTTACTTTCCATTCGCTCACAAGGGAAGACCTTCTGAGGGCGGAAACATCACGCATGAGTTAAAGGAGAACAATGGGTGAGAGGTGCCGAGTAAGCCTTGAGTGTGGCGGCTGTGTTGTGGTTCCTGAGCTTCCTCCACGCCAGATCTGATCTTCAGTGACGCCCAGCAGGGCCTACGGAGACATTCATCACTTCCTCCCTCAACGAAAGGTGTGAACCCAAGAAAGTCTTCCTCTTCCAGGCCAGGTGGTCCCTGTGCTGAGTGGAGCAGGATCTCTCTAGACTCTGGTTACTTACCTGTCCTTTCAGGGCGCTAGTGTGTCCTTGTGCCTACAAGCCCCTGCCCTACCCCACATGCACACAGGAATTTAGCGATTTGGGAGTTTTAGTTTTTGTTTTATTTATTTTTGAGACAGGGTGTTGTTCTGTCACCCAGGCTGGAGTGCAGTGGCATGACCGAAGGGGTAGAGCTCCCTGATCCCCCTCGTAGGACGCACGACAGGGGTGTGGCTCACCTGTTGGGTCGCCACCGTTGCTCAAAGCCCTTAAGGGAGGGGGAGCACACAGATGAACAGGTGCAGGGGCCCAAGTGGGTGTGTGTTACAATGTGCCCCTTTAGCCTTGCCGTCCATGGATGGCTCAAGTGTTAACCAGCTCCATGGACCCTCTGCCTTTCTGCAAGGGCAGAGGGCCAATGTGACAGCTTTCTGTATCCTAAGCTCTTGTCCAGCATCCCAGAAAAACTGGGTCACACAGGGACTCGAAGGATAAATGTGAGAATTTTATTGAGTGGTGGAGGTGGCTCTCAGCGGGATGGATGGGGAGACGGAAGCAGGGGATGGAGTGGGAAGACAATCTTCCCCTGGAGCCTGGCCGTCCAGCAGCTGAACTCCTCTCCCACCAGCAACAGCCCAACTCCTCTCGGCGTTCAGATGTTTCTCCTCTTCTCTCTTTCTCTGCCGCGCCCTCCATTCCACCCTCCATCTGCTTGTCTTCTCGTCTTTTCACCCGCTTGTCTGCTCCTGGAGCCTGGGGTTTGGTGTTTGTATGGGGACAGGATGGTACAGGATAGGGGGCATGGCAGACCAAAAGGCAACTTTTTGGGCACAAAAACAGGAATGCTGTCCTTGTTTAGGGCCATGGGTCTTTAGGCTTAAGGGTGAGGTCTTTGCCGGGGAGCCACCCTCTTCTACCCAGTACTTCCCTGTCTACTGTCCATATCACGATCCCAGCTCTCTGCAGCCTCAACCTCCCAGGCTCAAGCGATCCTCCCACCTCAGCTTCCCTGTAGCTGGGGCTACAGGTATGTACCACCACCCCTGACTAATTTTTGTATTTTTTGTAGAGATGGGGTTTCACCATGTTGCCCAGGCTGGTCTTGAACTCCTAGGCTCAAGCTATCCACCTTCCTTGGCCTCCCAAAGTGCAGGGATGTCAGGCGGCAGCTACTACACCTGGCCTAGCTGTTTGGTTTTCGCTGGGCATCTCTGCGTTGTGAGGCTTATTATTCCCAAGTTGACTCCTTGACCAAAGAGTGAGATCACCCTTGCAGGTTCTGGTTTGGAGATATGAGAAAGTCCAGACTTAGCTAGACTGATGTTTCTCAAGCTTTTTTCATTTTCACCCCCCCAGGAGCCTTGGAAGACATTTTTTTCTATTGCTCCTCTCCCCATGACATTACTGTATGTCAGCATATCTAAAGGCTACAAATCATTGTAATGTCTAAGATCTTTTTTCACATACACATCCCTCTCAGTAAACAATTTTCAGCCCCTTGGGGGCAATATCACCTTTTGTTTCTTGGGGTTTTTTGAGATGGAGTCTCGCTCTTCTCTCAGGCTGGAGTGCGGTGGCACAATCTTGGCTCACTACAACTCCACCTCCCAGGTTCAAGCGATGCTCCTGCTTCAGCCTCCCAAGTAGCTGGGATTATAGGCACACACCACCACATTCGGCTAATTTTTCTATTTTTAGTAGAGACAGGGTTTTGCCATGTTGGCCAGACTGGTCTCAAACTCCTGACCACCTGATCCTCCCACCTCGGCCTCCCAGAGTGCTGAGATTACAGGCGTGAGCCACCGCGCCCAGCTTCAATATCACCTTTTGGAAGTCCATGAGCTAGGCTCAGCCACTAAGTGGCCCACCCAGGCCCTCTCTTCCTTTGGGGTGGGAGCTGTTGATGTTCCTGTCCAACAGGCATCACTTGTTCATGGTTATATATAAACCCTCACCTACTTCTGTCAAACCTTAAGCCTGATGCAGTTTCACTCCTAGGTAGTTGCCCAAGAAAACCTCAAGTGCCTAAGACCGCCAAAAGACTATTACAAGAATGCTCACAGCAGCTTTATTCACAATAACCACAGACTGGAAACAATTGAAATGAACTTCATCAAGACAATATGTAAGTAAATGGGGATATATTCATACAATGCAATTTTACCAGCAATAAAAAGGAACTACCTACTGCTACACATACAACATGGACAAACTGCAAAAACATAGTATAAGTAAAAGGAAACAGAGCAAAAGAGTATGTGCTGTAGGATCTATGAAGTTCAAGAACAACCAAAACTAGCCCACGTTGACAGAATAGTATGTACCTCTGGGAAGACTTGGAGGGAAATTTTTCTTTCCTATCTTGATTTGAACGGTTATTCCACAAATGTGTAATTAGGTTAAAATGTGTAGACTTATATAAAAATTCTAGCTATAATACACTTAAGATTTGTGTACTTAGCTCTATGTAAACGGTACCTTACAATTTTAAACAGATCCTTGCAAGTTCCTTCAGAACATTCAGACAGGGGTTCCTGGGTAAGATGCAGATTTCAGGGTCTCATCCAAAGACCTGCTCTATGGACTGAGACGCTAAATCTTACCCATGGCCCCAGGGATTCTGATGCAGGTTATCCTGGAGTTACACTCTGTTAATGGAAAAAAACAAACTGTGTACAGTATTTTAAAGAGGTTTATTCTGAGCCAATTCATGAGTGACCATGGTCTGGGGAAACAGCCTCAAGAGGTCCCAAGAAAGTATGCCAAAGGTGGCTGGGCGAGGTGGCTCACGCCTGTAATCCCAGCATTTTGAGAGGCCAAGGCAAGCAGATCACCTGAGGTCAGGAGTTTCATATCAGCCTGGCCAACATGGTGAAACCCTGTCTCTACTAAAAATACAAAAAATTAGCCAGGCGTGGTGGTGGGCACCTGTAGTCCCAGCTACTCAGGAGGCTGAGGCAGGAGAATTGCTTGAACCGAGGAGGCAGAGGTTGCAGTGAGCTGAGATCACGCCACTGCACTCCAGCCTGGGCAACAGAGCGAGACTCAGTCTCAAAAAAAAAAAAAAAAAAAAAGTGTGCCAAAGGCAGTCGGATTAATTTGCTTTTATATGTTTTAGAGAGGCAAGAGTTTACAGGCAAATACATAAATCAATGCATGGAAGGGATATATCGGTTTGACCCAAAAAGTTGGGATATCTTGAAGTGGAGGGCTTATAGGTTATAAGTGGATTCAGATATTCTTTAATTTACAGTTGGTTAAAGGAGTAAGGCTCTGTCTAAAATTTGGCGCCAGCAGAAAAGAATGTTTTAAATTAAGATAAGGATGCTATGTAGCAACATTGATGGCCTGCAGGCATGACTTCACCCTAACCTGGCATGCTTTAAAATCTGGAATCTTAGTGCCACAAAGCATCTGTTTTGTCAGTCTTGTGATCTCTATTTTAACATTAAGGCTGGTCAGTTGTGGTGCCTAAACTCCAAAAGGGAGTGGGTATAATGAGGCAGGTCTGACCTTCCTTCCCATTATGGCCAGGTAGTCTGTTTTTCAGCTGTCTCTGGGGTTCCCCTTGACCAAGAGGGGGTCCATGCAGTCAACTGGGGGCTTAGAATTTTAGTTTTAGTTTTCACTGTAAGACACACTGGTCAAGAGTCTCAGCAGCATACACTTACTGGTTCCATCAGCTTCTTGGTCCATATTCCCATAAATGGGAAAACATAAGTCTAAAGAATTTGAAGTGAATGAAACAAATACTGCAAAATGTTCCCTGAGAAGCACAATGGAATAGACCCTGAACTCCTGTAAGCCTACATCAAATCAATATGCAAATCAATCAATATCAAATCAATATCAATATCAAACTGGCTTCTAGGGGTGAAGGTGGTGATGTTGCAGGAAAGGAACAGGCAAAGAAAGGGGCCCTTATGCTCAGCAGTGTCTCATTGGCTGCAATTTAGTGTTCTGACTCCAGCCCACCCTACATCACTGCACTAGAAGGCACAACATTATATCTGGACCCTAATAGGAGCCCCTCCTGTGATGAGCTGCGTGACTTTGGGTAAGTTCCTTAACAGCTCTGATTTTCAGTTCCTCCTCTGTAAAATGGGAATAGTAGAATTTACCTCAAGGGGTTGTTATAAAAATTAAAAGAGAGAAAGTATGCAAGGACTTTGTACAATGTGTAGGGGAGGAAAATATTTTTCCCTCTACTCTCCTAAATTTTCCAGCTAGGGCTCTGTAAATTTGACTGACGAAAAATAGATTAACATGTGCATCACACGTACGTATGGGAGTACCCTGTGCTGAGTAACTTAAAAGGGTGGTTAGAAGTTGGGCTTGTGGGAAACCAATGGAAGATAAGGGCTAGTGAGTAAGGTGTGCTATGCATATTCCTCTGGTGCCCTCTCTGGGTTTATAAGGGTCTAGACTTGTCTGCAGTGATTAACTTCTGTCCTTCCTGGTAGAGAGGAGAGGAGGAGAAACCTTTACAAATTGGTGTCCTGGGCCAGGCCATGGCTGATGTCTGTAATCCCAACAGTTTGGGAGGCCAAGGCGTGCGGATCACCTGAGGTCAGGAGTTTGAGACCAACCTGGCCAACATGGTGAAACTTCGTCTCTACTAAAAATACAAAAATCAGCTGGGTGTGGTGGCATGTGCCTATAGTCCCAGATGCTCAGGAGGCTGAGGCAAGGGAATTGCTTAAACCTGGGAAGTGGAGGTTGCAGTGAGCAGAGATCTCACCATTGCACTCCAGCCTGGGAGTAACGACAGTTGGCAGTTGGCAACAGGAGTGAAACTCCATCTCAAAAAAAAAAAAAAAGAAAGAAAGAAAAATTGGCGTCCTGCTTTTGGGCAAATAGAGGGCAAGCAGAGAGCCTTTCTTGTATCTGCTTCTCCTCAATGTTCATCAGCTCAAAAAAATCCTATGCCAAAGTAGCATATTTTGGGGTGGCATGTTCTGTGCTGTCCTTCGTATACCTGGCATACAGAAGGAGCTTGTTAAGTGTGGTCTTCTCCAATCTTTCCTGAACTTTACATTCCCGTTTGCATTAGCTTCAGCCCCTCATTCACATATTAAATATTCACTGGTACTGTGCCAAAGACTGGGCCGGGAGGAATAAATGAGATGTAGACACTCAAGAGTGGGGAGAACCACCTGGGAGGACAGGTACTGGGGATACCTTGCGATAAGGAGTGCCATATCTTCCCAGTCTCAGCGTGCTAGGAAGGGCTTCCAGGACTCCCCTGAGTTGAGTTTAGCAGGATAAATAGAAATCACCAGCAAGTCAAATCACAAAGACCCAGGGTGAGGAGAAGCTCCAGCTGTGCAAACTTTCTGGGTCCTCTTTCATGGCGTGCATTAATTCAAAAGCCAGCAGCTAGTGCAAGATTGTGTGCCAGTCACCAGGCCAGACACTGAGGAACACACAGATACCTGAGACAGTCCATGCTCTCAGGAGACTCTTCATCTGAATCAGGCCCTCCAAAAGCACTAGGATGGTAGAAAGC
The DNA here is from genome assembly GCF_003255815.1 of Theropithecus gelada. NCBI lineage: Eukaryota > Metazoa > Chordata > Mammalia > Primates > Cercopithecidae > Theropithecus > Theropithecus gelada. The sequence goes on from NC_037681.1 coordinate 81,466,998, forward strand.
TGGGGATCAGAATTACAGAATTACACACATAATTTGTGAGGTCTTTTTGTTTGTTTTTATGCTTTGTTTGCTTTGGGTTTTGTTTTTGTTTTTTGTTTTGTTTTTTTGAGACAGAGTCTCGCTCTGTCACCCTAGGCTAGAGTGCAGTGGTGCAATCTTGGCTTACGGCAACCTCTGCCTCCTGGGCTCAAGCCATCCTCCTGCCTCAGCCTCCTGAGTAGCTGGGATTACAGGCACCCGCCACCAGGTTTGGTTAATTTTTTTTTTTTTTTTTTTCGTATTTTTAGTAGAGATGGGGTTTAGCTATGTTGGGCAGGCTGGTCTTGAACTCTTGACCTCTGGTGATCTGCCCACCTCAGCCTCCCAAAGTGCTGGGATTACAAGCATGAGCCACGCTTACACCCATAATTTGTAACTGTCCTATGTTGCTAATCAACTGCTAGTCCTCAGAGGAGAGAGATGAGGTCATAGGTGCCGTTACTATTTGTCCCAGGATGTGGTAACAGCCTCTGGCTATGGAGGGAATTAGCAAACAGCCCTGACTGGCCAAGTCTAACCCTCTCTATCCCCCTCAAATGACAGCAGTTAGGAAGTTCTGTTTCTTGAAAGCCAATTGCAGGAAACATTCCATGAGTGACAGAAATCATGCTAGATCTTTAGTATGTTGGCAGCAGCTGTCTTTTTCCAGCTGTCTGAGGCAGGATCCAAAGGCTGTCATGTCACTTTGTCATAAATCTAACCTTTTCAAGAAAATTTGTGATGCTCTGAGAAATTGGGCATCTTCTCTGGGACTGTGAAAGGTGGCTCATGCTGTGGCATGCTAGTAAATATTTATCATCAACTCTTAAGAAAAACAAAATGCCCTGCTTTGCAGTGTGTGCTGATTTCCCTGGTGCAAATACTGCCACCATGAGCAACAGTGCCACCAGGCCAATGAGACATCACCGAATGTGCAGTTGGGAAGGGATACGTGCAGTCAGCTCTTGCAAGCAGAGAGGAACCTTCTCCAACATGCCACTGAGTCATGCTCTACTTGGACCTGAGAGAAAACTTGCCAGAATGATATGCATATGTCACCTCAGTGATGAATAACAGCAGATTCTTAAAAGACAAAAAGCCTTGTTTGAAACACGTCTGGGCACTGGCATGACCTGCACCCTGAGCTGGGTCCAGGCCTCTGCATTTTGTTAAATCAAGTGTAGCCTGAAGCTACCTCCTTACATATTTTAAGTTCAGCCTAAATGTTTTTCTGTACTCATGAACTATAACCTAAATGGAACTGTAAACAGACTGTAGCCTACTCTTGTGCCAATCACTGAGTTTTGGCCAATCAAATGTGGCCAACTGTTCAAATTGCATTCAAATAAGGCAAATGCCGAGCTATAACCAATCCTGTTGTTTCTTTCTTTCTTTTCTTTTTTTTTCTCTTTTTTCTTTTTTGAGATGGAGTCTTGCTCTGTGGCCCAGGCTGGAGTGCAGTGGAGTGATCTCAGCTCACTGCAACCTCTGCCTCCTGGTTCAAGCCATTCTCCCATCTCAGCCTCCTGAGTAGCTGGGATTACAGGTGCGCAACCCCACACTCAGCTAATTTTTGCATTTTCAGTAGAGACAGGGTTTCACCATGTTGGCTAGGCTTGTCTCGAACTCCTGACCTCAGGTGATCTGTCTGCTTCAGCCCCCCGAAGTGCTGGGATTACAGGTGTGAGCCACTGCAGCTGGCACCAATCCAGCTGTTTCTCACTTTCATTTTCTGTACACCGCTTTCCTTTTTCTGTCCATAAATCTTCCACTACGTGGCTGCACTGGAATCTCTGAGCCTACTCTGGCTCAGCAGGCTGCCTGATTCATGAATTCTTTTTTGCTCAAACTCTTTTAAATTTAATTCGGCTGAAGTTTTTCCTTTAAAAACTTCTTTGGACCAGGCTACTGCCTTCCACATGTCCCATCTTTTCTCTGCCTGGTCACCTGCTACCCATCCCTCTAGTCTCTTTTTTTGGTTTGTTTTTTTTGAGACGAAGTCTCACTTTGTCATCCAGGCTAGAGCACAGTGGCATACTTATGGTTCACTGCAGCCTCGATCTTCCAGGCTCAAGCAGATCCTGCACCTCAGCCTCCCAAGTAGCTGGGACTATAGGCATGTGCCACTGCACCCAGCTAATTATTTATTTTTTATACAGACCAGGACTCCCCATGTTGCCCAGGCTGCTCTTGAACTCCTGGGCTCAAGCGATCCGCCCACCTCAGCCTCCCAAAGTACTGAGTTTACAAGCATGAGCCACCGCACCCGGCCACTGTCCTTCTATTCTCAACTGGAATCACTTCTTCGTGGATGTCTTCTCACCCCCACCCTTCCACCTTAGGTTAAGTCCCTTCACCACATGCTCTCAAAGCCCCACCCACTCCTCCTTTCTGGCCCTCATCACAGTTTTTGTTTGTTTGAGACGGAGTCTGGCTCTGTTGCCCAGGCTGGAGTGCAGTGGCGCAATCTCGGCTCACTGCAACCTCTGCCTCCCAGGTTCAAGCGATTCTCCTGCCTCAGCCTCTCAAGTAGCTGGGGTTATAGGTGTGTGCCACCACCCCTGGCTAATTTTTGTATTTTTAATAGAGATAGGGCTTCACCATGTTGGCCAGGCTGGTCTCAAACTCCTGATCTCAAGTGATCCAGCCACCTCGGCCTCCCAAAGTGCTGGGATTACAGGCGTGAGTCACTGCACCCGTCACTCATCACAGTTTAATGTCCATGTTGTTGGTGTGATTATTTTATTTATATCTCCCTGTGGACTGTAAACTCTCTGAGGGCAGGGCCTGTAATCCCTGGTTCACACATGATGGGAGTTCAGATAGTGGGACACAGAGTGCATAGGTGAAGAAGCACCTGAACTGAAAGAGTATGGAGACAGGCAGAGCCTAGAACCAGCTTTCGGAATCACCCTCTGAAGCTCCCTCTCCCTCATCTTCAGTTAGAGGGGTCAACTGATGACCAGGTGACCTTTGTCCTAAGTTTCAAGATTCTGGCTCTAGTGTCAACTTAGCCACATGGTCATCATCCAGTAGGGGAGAAAATTCTCCAGCTCTGATGAGGAGGCCCTCTAGCCTGGCCACCACTACTAGCCTTATGTGATGTATATAAATTAGACAAAGATCTCCCCTTTAGCCAGATGTAGCCCCAAGGACCCTTGACTTTGCTACAGGATGCTGTATTTGGTGAAGAAAAATGCACCGCTTCTCAGAGCACAAGAGAGCAGACGGCACTGGGACTGAATTTCAGATATCACCACCCCCACAGTCCAGCATCTTTGTGCAGTGCCTAAACTGGAGAAGTGTTCTGGTAGCCCTGCTGGCTCAGCCTCCGCAGGAGTCAGCCTTGCCTAGATCTAGGGGCAGAGAGTTTCAGACAGAGGGGAACAGCAATGTAAAGTTCCCCAGGCAGAACTGAGCTCAGGCTTTGAGAAATCAGAGGAGGCCTGAGTGGACGGAACTCAATGGGGGCAGGAAGGAGGGGAGGTGCGAGGGGGTAAGGGCTCTGGGCTAAGTGAAGAGTTTATATTTTATTCTAGGTGTCTGTTGAACTGAATGGGAATCATAAAATCAGATAAAACAGGGTTTCTCATTTTTTAATCTATTGACAATGAATGCATAATAGACCCCGGGGGAATATGACAAGGTCGTCCCAGGAGTTTGGGAACCACATCCTTTCCTAGGGCATGGAGGACCTGAGCCAAGTTATATTGTGTACTCTCTTTCCACAGGCTCTCCTCCAGGTAAAATCACGTTAAAATATGCATCAAAGATGGCCTTAAGAGTGGATGTTTATTGTTCTGCCTGTCGCTTTTAGTTTCTTTTGGGATTATTGTTTTCCCTATTCTGGACATGTGATTTGAATGGGGGCTGCTATGTTTTTTTTCCCTTTCTTTTTTCTTTCTTTTTTTTTTTTTTGGACAGAGTCTGCTCTGTCACCGAGGCTGGAGTACAGTGGTGCAATCATTGTCTCACTGCAGTCTCAAACTCCTGGGTTCAAGCCATCCTCCCACCTCAGTCTCTCAAGTAGCTGGGAAAACAGGCACATGCCACTACACTGCACTAATTTTATTTTTTATTTTTATGTAGAGGCTGGGTCTGGCTTGGTGTCCAGGCTGGTTTTGAACTTCCAGGCTCAAGGGATCATCCTGCCTTGGCCTCCCAAAGAGCTAGGATTACAGGTGTGAGCCACCGCACCCGGCCAGCTACATTCTTATAGAGCCTACTCTTGGCCACAGTCCTGAGGTAGAAACTTGGTCCTAGCTAGGCCATTCAGAATTCTTCCCCAGGATTTAAAAAACATAGACCAGAGAGGTCTGAGTAATTCCTTTGTGGTGCATTAATGTATTCAACATTTTTCTCTTTGGGGGTGAACACTTATGATAATACTGTGCTTAGGTATAAAGAATACAGTAGTAAGAAAAGGAAAGCACAGTCCCTGCCTCCCCAGAGCTTACAATCTAGTGAGAGGGACATGTGTGAGTCCAAAGCTGATGCAAATAAATGTAAAATTACACTGAAGACAGATGCAAAAAAGGAGAGGCTGGTGGCACTTTGAGAACCTGTGGTGGGGGAAGTAGGTCAAGGATGGTTTCCCCAAGGAAACGATGACGGAGCTGAGATCTACGTAATGGGAATGGCATGTGAGAAGACTGAGTGGCAGGAGAGGGCATGGCAAGTGCAGGGAGAGCAAGAGGGCAGTGTGACGAGAGAGGGAGAAGGGTGCAGGGGGGGCCTGGTTCCAGATAAGGCTGGAAGGGTAGGAAGAGGCTGTTATATCTGTTATAAATTGTTTGTCTTCTAGTTATAAATAGAGGGGACTTCAATAAGATATAAATTTATAATTTCTCACCTAAAAGTTGTCTAAAGCCAGCAAATAAGTACCTTTATCCCAAGATCCTTATACCGTTCTCTCTGCCATTTTGGGTGCTAGTTTCAGTCTTCAAGTTCTCATAGTCTCAAGATGATCACTGTAGCACTAGCTATTATGTCCACATGCCAGGCAGAAGAAGGAGGAAGGCATAAGGATGAAAATGGCAAAACATCCAGCTGAATCAGCCTTTTGTGAAGGACTTTTGGAGGAACTCAATCTAATTACTTCCGTTTACATCTCATTGTCTACCTCTGGCTGCAAGGGATGCTGGGAAATGTCATCTTTTCACTGGGTTCATTGCCACTTCCAACAACATGGGGATTCTGTTACCAAGAAAGAAGGGGAAAGTTTCATATGGCTTTGAGATACCCAAGAGCAGATATCAGGAAGGCATTTGGATACACAGGCCTAGAGCTTGGAGAAAGGTCTGTGTTGTAGAATACATTTGAGAATCCTTTAGATAGAGGTGGTGACTGACCTCACATGAGCAAGATCTCAGGGAGGGAGTAAGAGGGCCTAGGATGTAGCCTGGAGGAACTCCAGCATTTGATGGGCAGGTAGGGGGCTGAGCCTACTAAGGAGAGAGAGAAGGAGAAGGATAGAGTCTGGAAGATGTAAGGCTGGGGCACCACCATTGTGGAGAGAGCCCCTCTCTGCAGAGAGGAAAGGAAGTGAGTTTGCCAGAGAGGAGTGTGGAATGGAGTGCAGGGGTGAGGGAGGGAGGGATTCCCTGGTTCCGTCATCCCTGATGCCCTGCCCTTCCTGTGATTTGGTTGTTGAACTTTCTGTTATATGCCTTTCAATCAATCTCCTCTTTTGTCTAAATCATTCTGAGCCTGTCCCTCTCAACTTTGCTAATACAGGTAAGTTCAGGACTGAGGAATGTGGAAGATAACTCAATCCATTGTGTCTTGTGAAAAGGGGAAGCGCCTGCTGATTGCAAATGCACGTCTGTTCTTTTCAGCACCTTTGATGGGCCCACTTTTGGGCAAGTCCTAATGCGAGCTCTCGAGGTCAGACCTTGTATCTTCCTAGTGTGGGCTCACAGTAGGCTCCATCTGTCTGAATGAATAAATGGTTGTGGAATGAGAACCACCATGGCATGCTTATTGTTCCAGCACTCATGAAGACACTGGTTTGGTAGAGTTGGGTTTGTTAGTCGTTCACTTCCCTTCTCCTCTTCCACTCAATCAGTCTCTCAATGACTTCCAAGCCAGAAATTACATGCCATCTATTTTCTCACCACTGTGACAAGAAAACTCAATGGTAACAGAGAAATAAACAAGGATAAAGGCTCATTGCTAACTGCTCATTTTGTGACCACAATATGGATCTAAAGGGCACATATGTCAGCCTATGTCCCAATGGAAAAAACGGGTTAATCACTATATAAATGGCATTCCTGATTTTTCTTTTCTTTCTTTCCTTTTTTTTTTTTTTGTTTTTGTTTTAGAGACAGGATCTTACTATGTTGCCCACACTGGAAGGCAGTGACTGTTCACAAGTGCGATACTACTACTGATCAGCACGGGAGTTTTGACCTGCTCCATTTCTGACCTGGGCTGGTTCACCTCTCCTTAGGCAACCCGGTGGTCCCCTGCTCCTGGGAGGTCACCACATTGATGCCAAAATCAGAGCAGACACCTGATCAGCACAGTACATTATAGCTGGCATTCCTGAATTTTCATAGTGATGAATCAACTAATAATTTATACAATAATTCAACAAGCAGAAGTTGTTAACCAAGCTTTCTATCCACTTGCCAGAAAGGAATTACAAAATCAGATCTGGCCAAGTGGAAGAAAGAGTTTTAAGTAGTAGGAAAAGGGCTGATCAAACTACTGTCCATTTTTTGGTGGGAAGAATGGTTTGAGTAGACAGAGCTAACTGATAAACCATATCCAATTTCCATGTGACTTTGAGTTCCCTAGGTCCTGGTATAAACAACGATACAAAACATACACACTCTTTCTGCCTTAACCAAACCAACATGTTCGTGTTCATAGTCATTGGTCGTCAGTTTTTCCAAAGCTTCTTTTCCAATCCAACTCCAGATATATATCCATATCCAGTTTCATATATATTTATATATTTGTGTATATGTAATACACATAATATATATGTTTGTGTATATATATTATAATATTCTATACTATATGTATATACACACATACTCTCCAGACCATCAACTCCACCAGTGTTGAAAACAGACGTGGAAAAGTCCTCTTCCATATAACCATAGGCGGTCTTGGAGATGGGCTTTTCAACTCAAACTGGTCTCAGCAGCTAAGGGATTAGTCTATCCCTTGAGAAGGAACTAGGCAACTGGAATGAAACAAGAAAAGTGAGCATTTGGGGGTGACGCTTCTCACACTGAAATATTTTTATTCTAGGAAGAATTAATTGGCTAAAGGGTTAATCTAACTGGTGGGTAATTGGCGATGAGAAATTACCTGGTCGTGAGAAGTCTGCTCTCCATGTTCCAGGCTTGGGTGAACTGTTCACACACTTCACCACTTTGAAGTCTTCCCTTGCAAAATGTATGGCATTAAAGCCTTTTTGTCTTCCCCCTTAAGGGCTATGAAGCTCGAAATCAGTCACTGAATGAAAACAAAACTCAACTCCTTTGAATAAAACAATCTAGTCCTTGAGTCAACTTGAGTAATTTTCACTTATGCCATTCGTAATTGGAAGGGGGAAAAAAACCTTCTAATGTGTAACTTTCAACAACCTAAGTCATTCTCTGACAGAAAATTCAGAGCTTAGTGATTCATACCAACCCTTCTAGGCAAAAAGATGCCTCTGATTATATGATGAGGTGGTCCCTCATATTTATCCCCTTGAAGGGACACAGGCTGGACTGCTACAACAAAATGTCTCCCTCAATCTCCCCTGCCAGTTAGGGTGCTGAAAACGTGCTGGGCCCTACCCCATTTAAATGAAAATCCCCCCAGAAGAGTGGTACTTTTGCCTTAATCTGACTTACGGAGGGCAGCAGGCAGAGGAGGACAGGTTTTCTGGGGCTGACATTCCCACTCAGACTTCTCACTGAATATAAAATTACTGCCTCAATCTACTCTTTTCTCCTGGAGCCTCCAAACCATAGCTGGGAGGGAGTTTTGAAAATGATCTCATCAAGGCTGCAGTGAGCTGAGATCATGCCACTGCACTCCAGCCTAGTCGACAGAGCGAGACCCATCTCCAAAAAAAGAAAAGAAAATGATCTCAAAGGCAGCATCGGTCAGTGAAGGGCACAGATACTAGGTTGAGTTAGGATCTGCTGCGTACTAGCTGGATGACCTTGGGCAAGTTACTTAACCTCTCAGTGCTTCAGTTCCACATCTGCAATGTGGGGATGATAATGGCACCCACTTCATGTGCCTGAATCTTTCTCCATTCATCTCCTCTTCTCTGATCCAGTAAGCACGAACTTGTTGGTCCCTTAAAACTCTCTCCTGTCTTTTGTCTCTGTTTCTGTCTCCCTTGACCTGGGCCTTCTAAACACTATTCTCTCTTGTTGGGTCAACCTCTCCTCGCAACCTGACCCCTTCCACCTTCACCTACCGCTCTTAGAGTTTACCTTAGACATTACTGTCTCCTAGAAACTGTCCCTGACTGGCTGCCCCCAAGTCTGGGGTCAGCGTCTGTGTGAATGTTCCTGCCACACCCTACATTTCTCTTATCCAGCATCTGTCACCCTGATTGTAGGTGCCAGGTTAGACTTCGCTCTTTGAGAACAGGCACAGTGTCTTTCTTCTCTCTTGTCCAATGACTGAGCATACAGGTTGGATAAAGATTTGTTGAATTAAGGAATGAACCAGTAGATAGATGGACGAAGGTTAGACAGAAGCCTAATACCAGTTTATGGAAATTCCTACACACATTTCAGTGGAGAGGGTATGAGAAAGGAATTATCCAGAGAAGTGATCTTTGCCATCAGATATAGATTTAGATGTTACTTACTTTCCTTTTAAAAATGGATGGCCTTTACTGCCAACAGCTCAGAAACTACTTGTTTCATTTAACTTTATCTCCACATATGTAGTAGTAATATACCCTCAGGATAACAATACCAAGAAGTTTCTTTTTTATTTTAGAAGAGGACAAACAGGAAGGAAAAACAGGAATTGAATCCCCTAGTATGTAGTCATGTGTTTCTGTTTTCTCAGAGCCTCAGTTATAGTGAAGAGGTATATGACATTTAGATATGAAGCTCGGATCTCAGTCCCTGGTGAAATAGGGTATTTCCATGAGGCAATCACTGCTCTAAATATGTCAATAGTGTGTTGTCATTCTGTCAAATAGAGCTCCAGCCCAAAGGAATTTCCCTAGGAGCCCTGCTTCAGCCGTCTCCCTGGCCCCCTGGGAGGGAGGGGTTTATCTGGTTTTTGCCTTGGTCTGAATGTGAGGTCATCCCCATCACGCACACCCTTCAGGGCACTGTCCCAGGCCCTGAGAAACAAAAGGGTGGGAGGTAGATATGGCCTCCATCCAGAGAGAGCGGAGGGTCCCGAGGGTACACAGACAAATCACCATCCCGAGGCATGGAGCCGGGGAAGAGAGCAAGACTTTGTTCATTGACAGGCCAGGAAATGAATGAGGGAGCAGATGAGTGGCCAAACTGAGACGCTCTTGCTTTTGATAAGTTGACAGTGAAGCAAAGGAAGCAGATGAGGCAGGCGGTGAAGCAGGGTCAGGGGGTACATTTGTAGAGGAAGGAGCCGCTAGAGAGGAGAGGCTGTGGTAGATAAAAGAGAGACAGAGTGAAAGGCAGTAGGAGACAGCAGAACAAAATCAAGATGGAGGAGTCCACTTTGGTTTGAAAGAACTTTTCCTCATCTAAAATTCAGGGATTGACCGGGCACGGTTGCTCACGCCTGTAATCCCAGCACTTTGGGAGGCCGAGGTGGGCAGATCACCTGAGGTCAGGAGTTCGAGACCAGCCTGGAGTACATGGCAAAACCCTATCTCTACTAAAAATCCAAAAACAATGAGCCAGGCATGGTGGTACGCGCCTGTAATCCCAGCTACTCAGGAGGCTGAGGCAGGAGAATCACTTGAATCCAGGAGGCAGAGGTTGCAGTGAGATCGCTCCACTGCACTCCAGCCTGGGCCACAAAGCAAGACTCCATCTTATAAAAGAAGAAGAAAAAAAAGAAAGAAAGAAAGAAAAAAGAAACAAATCCAGGGATCAAGACAAAAACAGATTTTTCTAGGGAGAGGAGAGAAGTAAGTACAGGGAGTTCCTACTGGAGCCAGGCAGTCCTGGGACCAAATGCCTGCATTGTGACTTGGAGGAAGTTAGAGGCCTCTTTAAACCCAGGATTCATCATCTGTAAGACAAGGTTATCGATACTCGCCTTGCAGATGAAGTGTAGTTGTGGCGCCAGTCTAGTGCTTGTGGCTGCCGCATACATGGTAGCAGCTGTGATTATTACTACTGTTACTCATCTCAAGGAAGCAGGAGGTGCAGGCATCCACAGGAGGGTAACAGGGAGAGGATGGTTTAGGCGCTTTGGGGAAGCAAGCCGCCATGGGACTATTACAGAGATAGTCCGAAGGCGACTAGAAGGAAGGCCATGAGGTGGTAAAGGACCAGCAAAGGTCCAAGGGCAGGAATTCGGGCCAGTCCATTGGTAACTCTGGGACTTTAACTGGTAGGGTTCAGCAGCCTGGGAGTGGGATCCTAGCAGCCATGGAGAGGGATCGACATTTCCATTAACATTGTGTGGACATTCACAACCATGAAGGAAGTGTCTAAACTCTAGTTTTAGGGAAGCTGGTCTTTTGATCCAGGTTTGCACGACAAAGCACCACTCCAGTGCTTATAATTCTAGGACTCCCTGTTTCACAGCCATTAGCATCAGACAGGTTTCCACCAGTTTTCATGCAAGTCACTGCCCTAACAACCTTCCTATGTGTGTGTACAGAAGGAAGAGCCAGATATATGATAAGCAATGGTTTATGACAGACCCAACAAATGCCTTTGATACAGAATGCCTTTGAGATGTTACCTTACGCTGCTGGTCATTCTTTTTGACAACTTCGATTGTCAATTGACCTATAGTAAAAGGAACACCCTAGAATAGTTTCTCAACCTCAGCACTAACGAAATATGATGCCAGATAATTCTTTGCTGTGAAGGCTGTCCTGTGGATTATAAGATGTTTAGCAGTATCCCTGGCCTCTACCCACTAGGTGCCAGTAGCAGCCCTCCCCGCTGGGGGTAGAATTTGCCCCTGGTTGGGAATCACTACCCTAGAAGTACAATAATAATCCTTGATGAAAACCATACTAGTGTCCACATTTTATCACTTTGAACTCAACTGTGATGATCTCCCTAACTAGCAGTTCTCCGAGGACCTTCTTCCTCATGACCAAGTCCCCAGTTGTTGTATCACTTCATCTGGCAAGGCAGAGCTAAATGGTTGCAAAAAAGTAAACAGAAACAAGAGCTACACAAATTTACAGGCATTTCATCAAGAGTGGTTCAAGTTTTATAGAGCCTGAAACTTACGCACCTTGGGAAGCCCTTTTCGTGAACACTAATGCATAATCGTAAACACAAAATCGCTAGGGCCCCTCTTGGGGTGCTGGAAGAGGCTGGGACTCAGTCTTTATTGGTTTCTCCATGAACCTGCTTCTATACCTCATGCAAACTTGATTCTTTGCTCAGTTTTCTTCTCTTGTCTGAACTTTTTCCTCCCAGAATACTATGTTGGATAATCCCACATATAACATTCACTTCCAATGTGCTTTTCTCTTGTAAACAATTACTTAAGATATTACCCTTTTGTTCTTTTTTTCCACAAGTTACTGAAGGCGAAACCATACTGCTTTCGGCAAAAGAGTTGCAAAGTTGATCTGAGACTATGTAAAAGAAACCATCTAAATCTCAATTTCCCAGGGTATATGGAAAATGAAATTGTTCTACTTATTAAAATAGCATTTCTTAACCTTCTTGTGACTTACTAAAAATGACCATTAACATTTTCAGTCGGTTGCATTTTGGTTTTGGTCAGAGTTTCTTCTGTTTCACTGAGAACTTCGGTGACATTTATCCTTCACTTCCTTTTTTTTTCTGCTGCCCTCTGGGGCTGAGGTTAGGGGATGTGATGCTCTTGTTGGTCAAACGGCTTCTCCTTTTGGATAGGATCGGCTGACACCCAATACTCCAATTTATGATAACAAATTATGTCTTCCTTTTCAAAGTACTCTAATATTTACTCTCATTAATGTTATATGTAAGAAACTCTTGTGAGTGCAGCATAAACCAGGCTCACTTGGGAATCCATCAGTAAATAAGGTCCTCTCCTCACCCCAATGAGGCTTACAGTCAAGTAGGAATGACATATATATATATACACACACACACACACACACACATAAACAACAGCAATAATAATGCCCATCATCATCATTTGAGTGTGTACTATGTTCCTACACTACTCTAAGCACTTCACAAACATTACCTCAAAATATAAGGCAGAGTGTGATGTATAATGACAAATCACAAACTGTGTTATCTGGGGCCATATTAATTACGGCTTTCCGGGGAACAGCAGGGAAGGTTCATGGAGCAAAGGGAATCTGAATGGAGCTCTTGGGGTCACTGTGCTTTATCCAGGCAGAGATGCTTCGAGTCATAGCACAGACGCTCGTTTCTTAGTAGCCCTGATGTGGTTCAGGACATGGTATCCCCAGAATACAGCACCTTGGCACATTATTTCAAACTGAAGGAATTTGAGAAACAACATTTACTGGAAGGTCTCTCTGACCGTTCCCTGCCCTTCTGCCCTGAAGCAGGTCATAAGACTTTTATTCAAGAGGTGCCCTCCCTATATCCAGAAGAAAGGAACTGTCTTTTTTCTTTTCTTTTCTTTTCTTTTTTTTTTTTTTTGAGACAGAGTCTCACTCTGTCACCCAGGCTGGAGTACAGTGGCGCGATCTCAGCTCATTGCAACCTCCACCTTCTGGGTTCAAGCGATTTTCCTGCCTCAGCCTCTTGAGTAGTTGGGATTACAGGCATGTGCCTCCATGCCTGGCTAATTTTTGTATTTTTAGTAGAGACAGGGGTTCACCATGTTGGCCAGGCTGGTCTCAAACTCCTGGGCTCAAGCGATTTGCCCACCTCGGCCTCCCAAAGTGCTGGGATTACAAGAGTGAGCCACCATGCCGGGTCAGAAGAAAGGAACACTCTTATCTCTGAAGACATAGGAACACAGAGAAGAATTTGAACAAACGTATGTTGCTAAGCTCCCCCCAGTTTATTATCTTTAGATCATATCCCCTTTGTCCTGTTATATTTCTCCATGACCGTCCACTCTTCATCAAAGGTAGCAATAACAATACACAACCCTGTGCCTTTGGGTATTCATTTGCTTAAAAGGTCCCTGTGTCACGTAAAACATACCAAATAAATTTGCATGTTTTTCTCTTGTTAATCTGTCTTTTGTTATAGAGCTCTCCACTGTAAACCTAGCGATGGGTCAGGAAAAGATATTTCTCCTTATGTTCTCACACAATATTTGAAGCTACTTATTAAAAAAGTGCAGCCATAATAGATTGTTAAAACAAGAATGGAACACAAAGATCACTTTTAGGAAGAGAAGAGAGAGCTATATGAGAAAACCTAGACTAAGAATATTTCTTAGAATTGAGCTAAAATGCTGCCTCAGTGGCTCATGCCTGTCATCCTAGCACTTTGGGAAGCCAAGGCAGGAGGATCACTTGAGGTCAGGAGTTCAAAACCAGCCTGGCCAACATGGTGAAACCCTGACTCTACTAAAAATACAAAAATTAGCCAGGCATGGTGGCTGGCTCCTATAATCCCAGCTACTCGGGAAGCTGAGGCAGGAGAATCACTTGAACCCAGGAGGCGGAGGTTGCAGTGAGCCAAGATCACACCGCTACACTTCAGCCTGGGCGACAGAGCAAGACTCTGTCTCAAAAAATAAAAAAAGAATTGAGCTAAAATGAAAGTGTTCTGGCAATTTAGGTATCATGAGTTTCATAACTTCACCTTCTTTTTTTTAAAAAAGGACACACGTGGTTGCTCTAAACTCTAAGAAAGCTGACAGAGAGAATCTTTATTCAGGGATGGTGAATGGCAGTAAAATTCTTTTTCACAGATACAGAAATGTCTTTCATGTGTCTTACACTTAAATTGTTGTCTTGTGGTGGCATTTGTGTGGGGAGCTGAGAAGCTTCCATCTAAGAGTACCCCTTTCTGGTGCTCTAACTCTAATCTGACCGTGGGAGACAGTGGAGAGCAGTGCTTTTCAAGCTCTAATGTGCATCTGAATGACCTGCGGATTCTAAATCAGTCATCTGGGGTGGGGCCTGAGGTCATGCATTTCCAACAAGCTTGAGAGGCTGAAGGCTTAGAGCAGCAGTTCTCAAACCTGAGCATGCATCAGAAACACAGGGGGCCTTGTGAAAATGGGTGGCTGGGCACCACCTCCAGGGTTTTTGATATAGTAGTACTGAGGTGGGCCTCAAGAATTTGCATTTCTTAGCTGGGCATGGTGGCTCACACCTGTAGTCCCAGCACTTTGGGAGGCCGAGGCGGGTGGATCGCTTGAGGCCAGGAGTTCCAGATCAGCCTGGCCAACATGGCGAAACCCCACCTCTACTAAAAATACAAAAATCAGCTGGGCGTGGTGGCAGGTGCCTGTAATCCCAGCTACTCGGGAGGCTGAGGCAGGAGAATCACTTGAACCCAGGAGACAGAGGCTGCAGTGAGCCAAGATGAAGCTACTGCACTCCAGCCAGGGTAAGAGTGAGACCCTGTCTCAAAAACAATAAATAAAATAAAGAATTTGCATTTCTTTTTACTCATTCATTCATTTATGAGAAGGGAAGTGGTGAAGTGGGGGCGGAGGGGGGTCTCACTAAGTTCCCCAGGCTGGTCTTGAACTCCTGAGCTCAAGAATTCTCCCACCTCAGCCTCCTAAAGCACTGAGATTACAGGCAAAAGCCGCTAGGCCCAGCAGAGTTTGCATTTGTTTTTTGGGTTTTTTTTCCTTTTGAGACGGAGTCTTGCTCTGTCGCCCAGGCTGGAGTGCAGTGGCCAGATCTCTGCTCACTGCAAGCTCCACCTCCTGGGTTCACGCCATTCTCCTGCCTCAGCCTCCTGAGTAGCTGGGACTACAGGCGCCCGCCACCGCGCCTGGCTAATTTTTTTTGTATTTTTAGTAGAGACGGGGTTTCACCGTGTTAGCCAGGATGGTTTCGATCTCCTGACCTTGTGATCCGTCCACCTCGGCCTCCCAAAGTGTTGGGATTACAGGCGTGAGCCACCGTACTGGGCCCAGAGTTTGCATTTCTAACAAGATCCTGCGTGATACACATTTTAAGAACTGCTGGCTTAGAACATCCCTCATGAATGTGAGCGGTCCCTCACCAGCTTTACCTGAAAGTTGGGGGTTATGAAATTCAAGATGAAACAACCATAATAGGCCTTCTGAGCAGATATTTTGTGAGTTTGAATGAAAAGAGATCCACATGCCTTACTTAGATAATGAAGATAAGGATAGCTAACGTTTATTAATCTTTTCTCTTTGTAACACACTAAGGGTATCACACACATTATCTCACTTGGCATCTGGCATGGGCAGCAGTGTTGGTGTTTGATGTCTGGCTGAGGAGCCAGCCTCGTGTGCGTGCTGGGAGGGAGTGTTTTCTGCGCACTGTTGTGGTCTGCAGAGGTACCTGCATGCCAGGCCAAACTGTCCCTCAGGAAACACCTTTAGATCTAGACTAGCAGACGCTAGAGGTCCGAGTTCTGCTTCATAGTCTACAGGAAATAAATGAAAGAAGTTGAGGGCAGGTGCTAACAATCATCTGTTTCAACCGCAAAAGTGCCTGAATATAGAACAGAATTTGTCAAGCCTGGCATACAGCAGGAGCACCTGGATGCCCAGGACCCATCCACAGAGGGTGTAATTAGATTGGCCTGGGGAGACACCTGGGCACACGCATTTTTTAAGAGCTTCCCAGCCAGGGTTGAGAAACACTGGTACAGGTTTGATTGGAGCAAGATGAATCAGGGCGGCTGGGGAAGGGAAGGGGCAGAGACCAAATTGAACAAAACAAAACATCTATTCCCAGACTGGATCTCTCTTAAGCATTTGCCAAATTGGCCAAATTGGTTTTGTGCTATTCTTTAGAACAGTGGGCTTCAAATTAAGTATGCATCAGCGTCACCTGGAGGGCTCCTTAAATCAGATTGCTGAATCTACCCCCAGAGTTTCTAATTTAGCAGGTCTGGGGTGGGCTCAAGAATTTGCATTTCTAACAAGTTCCCAGGTGATGCTGATACTGCCAGTCCCAGAAGTCAGTTTCTTTACTATTAAGACCTTAATTGCAATGTAGAGAAGGATGCCTATATTTCTTATTTTCTACTTTTTCTCAAGTGTTTTTTACTGAATCAAAAATAAAAATGCAAACAAAAGTGAAAACAGGCCGGGCGCGGTGGCTCATGCCTGTAATCCCAGCACTTTGGGAGGCGGATCACCTGAGGTCAGGAGTTCAAGACCAGCCTAGCCAACATGGTGAAACTCCACCTCTACTAAAAATACAAAAAGTAGACGGACATGGTGGCACATGCCTGTAATCCCAGCTACTCAGGAGGCTGAGGCAGGAGAATTGATTGAACCCAGGAGGCAGAGGTTGTAGTGAGCCGAGATGGTACACTGTACTCCAGCCTGGACAACAGAGTGAGATTCCATCTCAAAAAAAAAGAAAAAAAAGTGAAAACATGTGAAATCATTCATAATCCAACGATAGCCACAGTAGACAGCTTTTTTTCTGTGTAGTAGGTATGTATGCATACAGATTTTCTTTCAGAAATTGTAATGGTCATATGAAGAATGTGTTTGCATCTAGAAAGATATTTATGCATTATTTCAAGTTCCTTATATAATCTATATAATACACAAAATTTATATAATTTTTGCTATGAGTTTGGAATTATAACAAAGTTTATTTCTTTTGATAATACCTTCAATATTATGTAATACAAATAGCTTTAAACATCTATATCTAGCTATTTTAATAAATGTTCAAGAGGCTACAGTCTTATTAAAATGCTATTTAAGTTGAAGTCTAGTGGTATTATTTCGGTAAAACCCCTGAAGATATGTTAGAAGTGTAGTAGGATCTTTTATCAAGCTACATAGCTTGACCCATAAATGTTTTTCATTTATGAAACCAGAATATCTCCACAGAGGAGATCCATAGAAGAAAGAAATCAGAATAAAGTCAAGAGATACTAAAGGGTCTCCATGTTTATAACCCTTTTCTTAATTGAGAATAGTCGTGAATAGTGAAGACGGAGTGGCATGCATTCAGAATTTGTCCCTCACATGTAGGACAAGAGTTAGAAAACCAGCTCACATCACCTGGCAGATGATGGCACAATCGGATGAGGTTGTTTAGTTTGCAGACTAAAAGATTATATTATTAAAAGGAAGACAGAGAAGAAGTTAAACAACAACTTGTCCACTACAGTAAAACACAAAAATACAAATTAAGAGACAAAACCTCCACAAAGGACCAGGCAAATAAAAATACCAAAAAGCTGCAACTGTTCTGAAGAGTAAGCCTGAAATTAAATTCAGGAATTTCTTAAGGGAGGACAGCCAGGGGCAGCCCCAGAAGGCTGGTGCCTCGGGGGAGAAGCCTGTCCTCACTTTCAGAGGTGTGGAGGTGTGGGCCATTCCTGCTACCTTCCTTCCCTCCCGAAGACAGTCCAGACAGTCCTGTCCCCTCACCGCCTTGAGGCACTTTCAGCAGTACCCAGACACAGTCTTTGATCTTCCCCCTGGGACGAACAGCACCAACAAAGGAGAAGGCAGTGTTCTCACCCCTGGCTGCACTCCTAAAACCACCTGTCCTGTGCCCCACCCGGGGGCTTCTAATTTAATTGGTCTGGGGTGGGAAACGAAGTAGTAGTTTTGCTTTTTGTTTTTTTTGTGTGTGTGTGTGTGTGTTTTGTTTTGTTTTTGAGACAGGGTCTTGCTCCATTGCCCAGAGTTGGGGTGCAGTGGTGCACTCATGGCTTACTGCAGCCTTAAACTCCTAGGCTCAAGCAATCCTTGTGCCTCAGCCTCCTACAAGTGCTAGGATTACAGGCATGAGCCATCGTGAACAGCCGTGAGCTGAGATCACAACACTGCACTCCAGCCTGGGTGACTAAGCAAGACTCTATCTCAAAAAAAAAAAAAAACCCACAAAAACAAAAACAAAAACCACTATCCAGTGGCATATCTTAAGAAAAAAATAAAAACGGTATTTATAGCCTGTGTAAATGAAAGGTGGGAGAGGGTGGAGGAGATGCTGACAGTCCCAGTGCCTGGTGGGGAGGGGGCAGTTTGCTTTACTCATTTATATACAGTAGTGATCACTGCATGGCCAACCCGTCCCCCAGCTAGGACCAGCCAGCAAAAGCAGATGAGGCAGCCACTCATCTAGTGTGATCTGAGGGACACCAAAGACTCTGTTGCACCAACCCCCTGCCACAGTATTTACCGTGCTCTGATCAGGATAGCCCTTCCTTGGGTAAAGACCCCATGTTTCTAGGGGCCACCTTTCAAAGCCCTAGATGTCCTTGTGGAAGGCAGAGGGTTCAATCCAAGACAATCCTTTAGACCTGTCAGTTCCAAAGGAGGTCTACACCATACGTGTCTAAATATTTAAAAGTTACAATCAAGCCAACAAACTGATGAAATATGTTCCATCTTCCTACCCTGATGACAATTTGGAAGGCTGGGTTCAACTTCAGAATTCTCAGACTCTACTTAGACTTCTGCCAGAAGTGGTGGCACATGAAGGGCCAGTCAGCCTCTAGCCTCAGCTCATGTCCAGCCTCCCTTCTCCTCCCACCCTGGATCCCTCCCACACCACAGGGGCCTCCCGTATAGGTATGTGGACACCCCTGCCTGCACATTCTGTCCAACTGCCCCTTGGCTACTCTGGGCTTTGGGATGCACACACCACAAACGTAGTCTGCCCTCAAGAGCACCGACACTGGGAACAGGCCTGCAGGAGAGCTGGGGCTCTTTGAGTTCTCAGGTTCCCAAACTCTGATCTTGAAGGAGAGCATGGGCTCCGGGCTGGGGAGGAGTCCCCTTGGTCCTAAGGACTCTTCACCCCATGGAGAGGTGCATGGCAGGAGCAGGCCCCTCTAAAGTGCAGGACTCAGGGCAAGGGCCCTCTTGCCAGTTCTAATGAGTGAAGCAGATAACAGAGAAATACCAAGGAAGAATGAAAGGAGAATATGTGGACACAATGGGATGCTGCCTGGGGAGGAGCTCACAATGAGGAGTCCCTGGGCAGCCAGGGGGCCAGCCCAAGGCTGGGGAAAGAAAAGCTAGGAAAGCAGGAATGTGAAAGGAGGTGAATGGAAAGTAAAAAGGCACTGAAAACAAACCTACTTGATAACAAACCTTGCTCCCTTTGGGTATATTTTAGTTATGTATGTGTGATGCATGTTTTTTGTTTGTTTGTTTTTGAGACAGAGTCTCGCTCTATCTCCCAGGCTGGAATGTAGTGGTGCGATCTCGGCTCACTGAAACCTCTGCCTCCTAGGTTCGAGTGATTCTCATGCCTCAGCCTCCTGAGTAGCTGGTATTACAGGTGCCTGCCACCACATCTGGCTAATTTTTGTATTTTTAGTAGAGACAGGGTTTCACCATGTTGGCTAGACTGGTCTCGAACTCCTGACCTCAGGTGATCTGCCTGCCTCAGCCTCCAAAGTGCTGGGATTACAGGTGTGAGCCACTGTGCCCAGCTGATGTATGCATTTTTAATTGAACCATTAATCCTACTCCCCAGTTCAAGGCACATCATCATCATCCTTATTATATATTTGGGTGGTAAAAGGTCACTCTTGTTTTATTTACGTATTTATTTCCTTTCATTTTCATTCCCCAGTGCCCACCCCACATCCCCATTGGCAACAACTGTAATATATTAAATGGTATTTGGTATACACAGGGGGCCATCCTGACCCCTCTCTCTTCACTCCTGCATGCAATAGCCCTGTCTGAACCCAGGAACCATTCCTCTACATAGATCTGTTATGTCTCTTCAAAGTGGTCATGCATCCTCCATGTCCAGGACAGGATATAGCTGGCTCCCTCCTAGGCCTTGCAGGAAGACTAGAACACGTTAAAACTTCTAGAAGGCCTTATTAAGCCTAGAATGGACTTTTGCATAGATCACTCCACCTTGGACCCTGTAGAAAGGAAGTGCCAAAATCCCACTAGAAGTCATTTTCATCTGTAAATAAGTCCCTGACATGTTTTGTTGTTATTTTGAAGCCTATCACATTCCAGTATCATATTTTAATCTCCTAAAAAAGAGTTTGTCATAAATGTCCTACAGTGGGTAATGTGCCTGTACTAATTTTTTTTCCCCGGAAACCAGTCTGTTTTAAGTTTCTGGCTACCAAGTGTATAATAGTAATTATAATTCTTTATCTTTTATATTACAGTTATCTCCTTTAGTCATTTCCTGATAATAAATCATTTTGTTTTGTCATTTCTATTACCTTGGGATACCAGAAACATGGGTAGAATTTTATTAACACAAAATAGTTGATTAATTGACTCCTAATTATAGCATCCAAAGTGCAGACATTTCAAATCTGGCTGTCATCCAGTCTGTCCCTGGATCTAAGGCAAAAAAAAAAACTAAAAAATAAAATAAAATAAACGAAATCTGGTTGTTTCATAGGATTGTGTGTGTGTGTGTGTTAAAAAATAATTTACATATCTAAATTATCCTGAGGCCAATTTAAAATAAACTTTTAGTATCAATCCTAATTTTTTCCCTTTAATAACACATTTAAATCTTTTTCTTCTTTTTGTTTTTAGAGAGGGTCTCACTTTGTTGCCCAGGTTGGTCTTGAACCCTGAGCTCAAGGGATCCTGCTGCCTCAACTTGCCAAAGTACTGGAGTTACAGGTGTGAGCCACCACACCCAGCCAGATTTAAATCTTAATATGAACTAAATGACCCTTTCAGTCAGAACTGGCATCTTCCAGTAATTTCCCAAAATGACAAACACAAAGAGAAAGAGGCGAGGCACCCAACCTGCGTTCTCTAGGCCTTTTAGAAAACATGGAGTTGTTCCTTTGGCCACATATATGCCAATCTAAAGAAAGGTGATATTGTAGACATCAAGGGAATATGTACTGTTCAAAAAGGAATGTCTCACAAATGTTATCATGGCGAGACTGGAAGAGTCTACAGTGTTCCACAGCATGCTATTGGCATTGTCGTAAACAAACAAGTTGAGGGCAAGATTCTTGCCAAGAGAATTAATGGGGGTATTTATTGAGCACATTAAGCGCAGCCACCATAAATTCCTGAAACATGTGAAGGAAAATGATCAGAAAAAGAAGGAAGCCAAAGAGGAAGGCACTTGGGTTCAAATGAGGCGCCAGCCTGCTTCACCCGGAGAAGCTCACTGAGTGAGAGTCAACGGGAAACAGCCTGAGCCGCTGGACCGTCTTCCCTATATGAATTCATGGTGTAATCGGTGTAAAAAAAATTAAACGACCTCTGGACTGTAAAAAAAAAAAAAAAAAAGGAAAAAAAAAAAAACAACAAAAAATAAATAAATAAATAAATAAATAAATGCACCCTGACCAAAATTGCTAAACAGTTTTTTCCAATTCCATTTATTTTGGTTTTCTAGGAATGTGAACATATGATAAGTTGTGTGGGAAACTGTAGGCGTGTGGTATTAGCAGGGGCAGCTTATCATTAAGGTGTCTCTCGTGGTAGTAATATTTCTACGATATCATAGTTGCAAGTTATTTTATTGAAAAAGGTAAGATATTGTAAATAAGAGTTAAATCCATGTTTCTAAAAACCATGCCTGAAGACCAGCTCTTAAGGAATACGGGCTCTGAGGATCAGGACAGGAAAGAGGGCAGCAATTGGTCCAGGGAGATGCTCTCCCATCCTGAGAGTCAGAGCTGTCCCGTTGCCTTTGCAGTCCACTCCTCGTTAACCTAAAGTGTGGTTCCTAGGAAACTAAGGAGTTGTCACTGAAAATTGGGGTTTGGAGGTATCTCAGGACTCAAGCTGGGAGATCTTTCCCATCCAGGGCAGCTGTTAGCTCATGAAGGATTTTTGTGCAAATTAGGGAAGGTCCTCCAGATAGATGACAGAGCCTGCACTCAAGGTGCCTGGCCAGGAGCATGGGGCCTGGGCTATAGTCCCCGCCATAGCCTCCACAGTACATGTGGCTGTCCTTCTGCATCAGTGTTCAGACAAGCTCTAGCCTCCCCCAGGACACCCTGTCTCCTTCCAGTGACTATCTTAAAGCTCAGTTCCCCTTTCCACCCTTCTGTAAAGTCACCAGTAATTCCATGTGGTTAAATCCAAGGAACTGGTTTTGTTCCTCATATTACTGCCCACTCAGGAAACTCTGGCCCTGCGGATCACTCTCTCCTCAAAATGCTCTTCCCCCTGCCTCTGTGACGCCACATGCTCCTTGGGTTTCTCCTCCTACTCTCCTTTTTCCTCTTAGTTTGGGGCTTCCTCCTTGCAACCATGTTTACATGTAAGCTTCACTTAAGCCTGTCCTGACCTTTCCCTCTTCCTATTCTAGACTCATTCCTATTCCTATTCATGACCTCAGATATGATTCCCACAGCCAGGGAAAGCCTTATTTCTCTATCTTCACATCCACCCCAGAGGGGACAGTACTGGAGCACCTCCCCTGGCTGTCTCTCCACCATTTACCACTCTTTTCCAAAGACCAGGTAAATGAGCTGACGGGGGGATGGACGTGGGGTTTGGGGAAAGGCTGCATAAGCTCTAGTGAGCCAAACTGGACTATATGGCTGGTCTGGCAATCCCACCAAGGAGCCTCTGCCTCTGCTGAGGGGAGGTCAATAGTTGGGTGGGGAGATTCAGCGCTGGGGAAGGTACTAGGAAGCTCAGTGGTGTCTGCAGAGTCCCAGTTGCATTTTCCAATCCAACTTTATCAGCAATAAAGTTGATATTGATCCCTAGCTGTGGACTCATTCTACCACCCTCAAAACCTGCACAGGGCCCAAAGCCCAGGAAAGCTTAAGGAACGGGCACAGGGATGGAGACTTAACATATACCCAGTAAGAAGGATGCTTTGGACAGGAGGGGATTCTAGGTCCTTGACTTATTTAGGATACAGCAGTTTAATGGAGACTGGTGTTGCAGGACCTCAGCAAACTCAGGCCTTTGCTACCTCAGTATACACAGGCTGCGCAGACTTTGTAACTGATAGATCTAAGCAGGTGCAGACAACATTAGAGGAATCGTTCAGTCACTTAAAACTTGCAGAGCTTCAGTGAATACATTCTTTAGGTATCAGTAGTTGGGATACTTTTTTGTTATTCCTACCATGCTCCTCAGGCAGGGATAGGCCAAAGGAAGCTAAGCTCCATGTGGGCTAGAGCTTCGGTTCTCAAACTCTCACATGCATAAGAGTCACTGAGTAAGCTTATTAAAATACAGTTTCCTGGGCTGTATCTAGTCCCACTGGATACAATCATGGAGACCACTCCATGATTGAGTAGGTCTGGGGTAAAACCTAGGAATTTGCATTTCTAACAGGTTCCTAGGTGATGCTACTGGTCTGAGGACCACTGGGTTAGAGTACACTAGCCTGTGTGACTCTAGCCTTCCGCGCATTCGATCAACTGCTTCAAATTCTCTTCCTATTTATGTTGTGTTGACCTGAATCCAATTTTAGGGCCAAGAAAAGAACTGTGGTGGAATTAATATCCTGATTCTGTATACTTACCTACAGACTCCTAGAATCACTCTCAAAGCCCATGGCATAAAGTCTTCTGTAGATTTGTTACTTAACCCTGGCCATGGTTTTGATCAGAGACCCAGATTTGGAGGTTCAGCCACAGAGTGTAGTGGCTTTTTATCAATGAACAGATAGAGAAATTGGGGCCCTTATTTTATAGATGGTTGGCCATCTTTTGGGGCATTAATGAAAATCTTAGTAAAACCAAAGATTAAGAGGAATAGGCTGGACGGGGTGACTCACACCTGTAATCCCAGCACTTTGGGAGAACAAGGAGGGAGGATTGCATGCCTCCAGGAGTTTGAGACCAGCCTGGACAACATAATGAGACCTCATTTCAAAAATAAAAATTAAAAATTAACCAGGAGTGGTTGTTTATGAATGCCTATAGTCCCAGCTACATGAGAAGCTGAGATGGGAGGACTGCTTGAGCCCGGGATATCAAGGCTGCAGTGAGCCATGATCATACTACTGCACTTAGTTAGCCCGGGCACAGAGCAAGACCCTGTCTCAAACAAAAAACAAACAAACAGAAAAACTGGCCAGGCGTGGTGGCTCATGCCTGTAATCCCAGCACTTTGGAAAGCTGAGGCGGGCAGATCACTTGAGGTCAGGAGTTTGAGACCAGCCTGGCCAACATGGCAAAACCCCATCTCTACTAAAAATACAAAAATTAGCCGGGTGTGGTAGTGTGTGCCTGTAATCCCAGCTACTCGGGAGGCTGAGGTAGGAGAATCGCTTGGACCTGGGAGATGGAGGTTGCAGTGAGCCAAGACCACGCCTCTGCACTCCAGCCTGGGTGACAGAGCAAGACTCCATCTCAAAAAAAAAAGAAAGAAACAAACAAAAAATGAGTAGTAAAAAGACCTGTGGCAGGAGCACGCTGTCTCCAAGAATCAAGGAGGAGCTGAATTGATTTAGACACGTTGACCTAAAGTCGGAATGAGAGCAGTTGGAGAGAAAGAGCTAGGCTGATAATGGGGGAAGGGAGGACAGCAGGGGAAGCCTGGGGTTCAGCCAGAGACACACCTTGGTTGTTTGCAGCCAGTGTCCATTCTGACTGGCTAAAGTTGAGCCTTAGCACCACTGCCATGTAGAGGGAAGGATTTCCTTAAGAGAAATGTTTTGATTGTGAAGGCAAGACTAGTCCAATCTGAAAGGCAAAGGGAGATATGCCTGGACCCAACTGCTCTCAAATAAGGTATTATTAATAGAGACTCTTTTCCTTTGGCTACTACTAGGCCAAAAGGGGTGACACGGGTCCAAAGAACTCCAGTTAAAAAGGAGAGATTTCAGAGAAGAGACTGGAATAATCTACACACCCACCCCACCCTCAACCAGGGAGAATAGTTCCAGGAAGCTCTTGAGAGGTCCTCTCTTAAAAGGTCAGATAAGGAGTCAACAATAAGTTTAATTGGGGAAATCACCCTTTAAATACTACGACAGTTATACCAGGTAGTCATGCAACTGTGGCCGGATTTGGGGAGGGAGGTCTGGGAAGATGGGCACAGAATGTGTCCAGCATTACCAGTGAGTTTTGAGGTGGCTCAATCAGAATACTACAGGTGGGAATGTAGGCATGGTATGTACCTTGAGGGGACATACCCAGGAAACTTTTGGAGGAGGGCTTTCAGAGAAGGCACAGGAAGATGAAGTGAGCTGCAGGGAACCAGGCAGCACAGTGGTAGATGGAGTCCCGGCCCAGGTTAGATAATTGATCCAACAGGACAAAACCACCTGCAAGGAGAAAGAAGGATAAGATGTGTTTCAACAGTCATGTTGTTAGCAGATTCAAAACTTCATAATTTCATATTGCTCACTATGGTGGACCCCATAAAGCAGAACTTAAGGACCATATCAGAAAAACAAATGTCCTGACTCAAAAGCAAAGGGAAATAAAGATGAAAACACTAATCAGTACAGCAAACAGTGCTGGCTGACATGTGATAAAGAAGGAAATGGCCAACTGAAGAAGCAAGGTAAGATGTGAAAGACTCGGCTGCGCTGCCCTGAAAAGAGAAGTGGAACAACAGAGGCATATAGATGATCAGAGACATAGTCCACTTCTCAGCAAAAGACAGGACATAAGGTAATCTGCTGCTGCCTTTGACACAGCTTTAATCCTCAAGGCAGAGAGAGGCAGTGTTCTGTGGACCAGCACATGGCAGAGATGTTTGTCCTCACCAAGCCTTAGTGAAAAGCCTCAGAGCCACAGACGAATAGGTACTAAGAACCTTCTATGTGCCAGGTGCTGTTCTAGGCACTGGGAGTACAGCAGTGAACAAAATAAAGACCTCTGCCCCCTGGGAACGTACATTCCATGGCAGCTTCAGTTGAGGAATCCACTACTAATGATTCTCCAGATTAAACAAGTGAGAAAACTGCCCCAAGAGGCAGGTATCACAGTCCTTTGAAAATCCAGGCAATGGCCAGGCACGGTAGCTCACACCTATAATCCCAGTACTTTGGGAGGCCAAAGCAGGCAGATCATTTGAGACCAGGAGTTCAAGACCAGCCCGGCCAACATGGCAAAGCAAAACGCTGTCTCTACTAAAAATACAAAAATCAGCCCGTCGTGATGGCGTGCACCTGTAATCCCAACTACTCGAGAGCCTGAGGCAGGAGAATCGCATGAACGGGGAGTGGGGGGGCGGAAATTCAGTGAGCTGAGATTGTGCCACTGTACTCCAGCCTGGGTGACAGAGCGTGAGCAATCGCTCCTAGGCATTCAAAAGGGGTGATAAATATTTAGGAATTTTGCATGCCACAACCTTGACAGCTTAAAATCTTCCACAGTGAGAGTATTTACACCAAAGAAATGAGAAAACACCGCCAATCAGGGCTTATTTATTTGAGAGCCAGTTTACCAGCACACCATTCCAATGGCTGCTTACGAGAGGACGTGGGGCTGTGTTTCTGGCTCGACGGGGACACAGGGGAAATGGAAATTAAGGGGCGTTAAATCTACAGAACGGGGAGGAAAGGTTTCTCCAGCAACTTTTTTTTTGAGACGGAATCTCGCTCTGTCGCTCAGGCTGGAGTGCAGTGGCGCGATCTCGGCTCACTGCAAGCTCCGCCTCCAGGGTTCACGCCATTCTCCTGCCTCAGCCTCCCGAGTAGCTGAGACTACAGGCGCCTGCCACCATGCCCAGCTAAATTTTTGCATTTTTAGTAGAGATGGGATTTCACCGTGTTAAGCAGGATAGTCTTGATCTCCTGACCTCGTGATCCGCCCGCCTCGGCCTTCCAAAGTGCTGGGATTACAGGCGTGAGCCAGCACGCCTGTAATCCACCGAGCCCTAGGATTTTCCAGTAACTTCTAAAGCATCACTGAAAATTTATAAATTTTGCAAGAGGCTAGGAAGGTTTCGATTTCCAGACCTGCCCTAGGCCATAATTAACTTATTGTTGAAAGACTTCTCCTAACATAGTGTAAAGTTCATCGGTCAAGAACTATAGAAAACCGACATCAATTGAGAGGTATTAAGAACAGGCTGATATCTAAAAGTTTTTTTCTTTTCTTTTCTGTTTACTTCCCACAGATTCTGCTGGGCCTCTGCTAGGCTTGTTAGCTGGTGCCAATACTATGTGTGTATTCTGTGATTCTGGGGACTTTATTTTGATTGGTGAAGTAGATGTTCATATGATTTTTGTCTGTTCATCAACTGAAACTCTTTCCCCTCCTTAAAAGTCTTGGTGGGAGGCAGAGTCTATCTCCTTTTATAAAAGCATAAAATGTCACTTACTTTCCCAGCTTCCCTTGCAGTCATGTGGCCAAGATGCAGCCATGTGACCAAGGCTCAGCCAGCAAGATGGACCCACTCTGGACTTTGAACCAGGAGTCAGCGATGCACAGATGAGGCCCGACAGAGAGGTCCCCATGATGATGGGGACACCGTTCAGCTGCTGACAATGCCTTCACCAGACTAGTTCATAGGTCATAGTATGCAAAGCCAGGTTTTCCTGTCTTCCATGTAATTCCCCAACTACCCAATGGACTATGGATAAATTCCTTCTTTGCTTAAATCAGGCAATGTTGGTTTCTGTGGCTCATAACCTAGAATCAGGACTGATATAACTGGTCTAACTGCTGTAGGGGAAAGCAAATTAGTTCATGTTTTCTAAGTCGGGCGTGGGGCTGGTGCTGGGATAATCTTCTCTGTTCTGTTAACCCTATGAACTCTAAAAGTGGAACACACAAGAGACATTGACTGCAGCCACCAGGTGAAGGCCCTGGGCTGAGGCTGAATGGTATGAGAGTGTTTGCAGGAGATCTTCATGGACTTTAATATCCTTGGTCTTTACCTTATAAGAGAAAGGAAATTTGATTCGGGGGGCATTCCTCCTTGGGAATGTATTTAATAACTAACATACTATTAAGAAGGGGGAAAATGCCAGCTAAACTTTGACAAAATGCTCTTTTGTCACTTAAAATGTTTATACTTCATTAACAACCTCTTTTAGACTTACTTGGACATAGATTTGTATCATAGGTTGCGCTTGTTTATGTATACAAAGGAAAATATAAGCAAAATAATGTATTCTTAGAAGCTCTTTATATTAGGAATCCAAATATTCTGAATCATCTTTGCTTTCAAAGTTGAACAAGATTTTTTTTCTTTTTTTTTTTTTTTAATTTTTAGACAGAGTTTCACTGTCGTCGCCCAGGCTGGAGTGCAATGGCGCAATCTCAGCTCACTGCAACCTCCACCTCCTGGGTTCAAGCGATTCTCTGGCCTTGGCCTCGCGAGTAGCTGAGATTACAGGAGCCCGCCACCGCACCTGGCTAATTTTTCTATTTTTAGTAGAGACAGGGTTTCACCATGTTGGTCAGGCTGGTCTCTAACTCCTGACCTCAGATGATCCACACGCCTCGGCCTCCCAAAGTGCTGGGATTACAGGTATGAGCCACCACGCCTAGCTGAAAGTTGGACAAGTTTTTATTGAATGTCTTTTTCCCCCCTAAGACATAGTTCACACAAGCCTGTAACATACTCTGAATACAGATTTTTCTATATAGGACCTCAATTTTGGATGATATTCCAAAAGTTTTTTTAAGTTTTGTATTTTGAAATAATTTTGGATTCACAATAAGTATAGAGTTCTCATGTGCTCATTACCTGGCTTTTCCCCATGTTCTGAATCACTTTTTGAAAACCAGGATATAATTCACACACCATAAAATACATCCCTTTAAAGTGTACAATTCAGTGTTTTTAGTGCATTCACGAAGTTGTACAACTGTCACCACTATCTATTCTAGAACATTTCTCTTCATTTCTTTATTAAAATCCTTCAAGGGAATATTCCAGAACACTTCTATCACTCCCCAAAGAAACCCTGTTATCTATTAGCAGTCACTCCCCATTCTACTCCTCCTGCTCCCCCAGCCCCTGCAACCACTCATCTACTTGCTTTCTGAATCACTTTTTAATTCAGAATGGCCTGTGTGCATCTCAGTGTCACTCTCTGTGTCACCAAGAGCACTGATGATAGAGCATTTTATAGCAGAGTGCTTCGTTCTGTCTGCAGTATTTTCTTCCAAGCTGCTGGTATCTGTTCTTAAAGTTCTAATACACATGTGCAGACAATGACAACTCCATCATAACTGCAGCCTGGATGATGAGACTATAATATGAACACCAATTTCAGAGAGGTTAAAATATGAAAAATTGCCAGGTATGGTGGTGGGTGCCTGCAATCCCAGTTACTTGGGAGGCTGAGGTGGGACAGTATCTTGAGCCCAGGAGTTCAAGACCAGCCTGGGCAACATAGCAAGACCTAGTCTCTTAAAAAAAAAAAAAAATGTGGGGGAAGAAAATGAACATGGACATCTTAGAATCAATGAAATACTGTAATAAAAGTAGGTTATTTAGGACATTTCCATGTTACTGGCATTGTATCATTGTCAGACAGCATATTGTCACACATTTCTATTATTTGATCTACTTCATATCTTCTGGTGAGCCAACTGGATGCTACAGCTGAGGACATATGAGATTAAGAAATAGGACAGTGATGAATTTTCACCCCACGGTGTAGTAGGTATTGATAATTTAATTAAAGAATGGTTCTGCTCCCACTTCACAGCCTTTTTGGAACAAAGGCTAACTACCCATGAGTGGTTGAAGAAAGAATTCAAAAGGGCAATGGATTTTATGGAGAGAGAGGTGGAGGTCAGCCTTATAAAATGGGAGCAGGGTAGCAGGTCTCCAGTGCTCACCTCAGGGAAGTTCAGTGGTAGGACAGCAGAGTGATGCCTCTTGTCCTCTCTCCAGCCCTCATTACCCATGCAGGCAATTTTTGAATGGCCCACTCTCCACCCTTCTCTGCCCTGCTATGTGCCCAGGCAGGCTGACTGCTGCAGACTACATTCCCTACTCATGACAGTCCTCTGGTTTCTGGTGGGTTTCATCGATAGGAGGGAGTTATAAGGGGGGAAGAGTGAGTAGACAGGATGATATTTACCTCCCCTCACAGCCCACCCTCACACCTGGCCAGTCAGTTTTGGTTCTGGCTTCTTTCCTCTGCCACATTCCTGTTGAGCAGCATCTCTGCCTGCCTTGGCAACAGCTCCCACTGAGTTACAGTAACAGCTCCCGCCCCTTGTCCCTACTAGAACTTTCTAGTATCTAGTTCCTGAATACATCTGCATACCCTGTTGGTACTTTTAACCTTGCCCACACCTCCACAAGGTGTGGACATGGTTAAAGGTGGTGTCCCTTTGCTAAACTCTCTTCAGGTTCCACTTTGAATGTACCATCTGTTTCCTGTTGGAACACTCAGTCCTTCCCAAAGTGGGTGACTCACAGACAGTTGAGTGCCTCTCTCTCCTCTCCTCTCCCTTCCTCTCTGGGTTGGTGCCCCTGCACCAGGCACCCAGTCCTCTCTCCTACATAACACAATCTTGCTGGGCCAGGTTCTGTTCTGCAAATGGGGGCTGTATTAGGCCACTCCTGTGTTCCTATAAATACTGGAGACTAGGTAATGTATAAGAAAAGAGGTTTCATTGGCTCACAGTTCTGCAGGCTGTACAGTGCTGGCATCTGCTTCTAGGGAGGCCTCAGGAAGCTTTTACTCACCGTGGAAGGGGAAGCAGGAGCAGACACATCACATGGAGGAAATAGGAGTGCATGGGGATGGAGTGGAGGGGAGGGGTGGTGCCACACACTTTCAAACCACCAGATGTCCTGAGAATTCACTCACTATGGGGAGGACAGCACCAAGCCTTGAGGGAGCCACCCCCATGACCCACATACCGCCCATCAGGCCTCCCTCCAACCCTGGGGATTACATCTCAACATGAGATTTGAAGCGGACATCTAAACTGTATCAGGGGCCAATAGGTGAAATTGAAGGAGAAGATATTAAAAAGCCCAATTTTGTCTACAGATACAAGATACATTCTATAATCCAGTTTAACCAATAAAAAAATTGAGATTTTTGATTCCCAAGATCGGTATCTAGTTCTCAGCTGCTTCGGCACTCAGAATGTATGGGACATCATTCACTGGTTCCCTTACATCCCAACAACCACTCTCAATTGTGTATCTCCAGTTTTAGACCCATACGGGCAGCTGTCTTGTTGTTCCACAGGCTCCTCATTGATCATACTCACAGCAAACTCATAATCTTCCTCTTTCTACCCTCAAACCTGGGGCTCCTCCAGTGTTTCCTGTTTCATTCCATGGTACCACTCTCCATACCGCTGCTCATGCCCCAAACCTGAAAGTCATTCTTGACACCTTTTTTTTCACCCTTATATATATTAATTTTTCAGATATGGTAGATCCTATGAACAGATCATTTATCCAATCCCTCCACTTCTCTCCACCATCATAGCTATACCCTAGTAAAAGCCATCATCAACTCTTGCCTGGACATAGTATTAACTTATAGTCCTATGAGTTCAGCTTTCTTCTTCCCTGACCTCTCAACCATTCTTTAATCAGTATCCAGGGCCTTTTGCATGTTTTAAAATCAAATCTGAGCATGATAGTCTTCTGCTTAGAAGCTTTTAGGGCTCCCAACTGGTCATACAATAAACTCCATTGGGAGGGAGAGTAAGAGGAAAAAAAAAGTTTTTTTAAGGATAAAGTCCAAGGGCTCACCATAGCTTAAAAGGCCCTTCAGGATCTTACCCTTGGCCTGCCTCATGAAGAACTAAATCGTCTTCACAAACGGCACTCCAGACACACTGGCCTTCTCGATTCCTTGAAACGCCTTACTCCTCTCCACCTCAGAACATCAAACATTCCATTCCAGTTCCATCTGCCCAGAAAGCTCCATCAGCTCCCACATCTCCAGTCCGGCCCTTTCATTCCTTGCCTGGGCTCCAGCTCCTGCACTTGTCCTGTGTAACACTTGTCACCATTATCGATATGTGGTCACTTTGTATCTCCTGTAGACTTGAAGCTCCTTCCGAATTGGAACTGTGTCCACTTTGTTCACTTCTAGGTCTCAGGGCCTAGTACATAGCCTGCCTTGTGGTGGTTGTTTAAACACATCTGTTGAATGAATGAATGATCTTGAGCCCATAGTTTTTTCACTTTGAGCCTCAGTTTCTTCATCTGTTAAGCTAGAGGAAGGGAGGTTTCTTCCAATGTGAACAGTTCATGATTTTATGACTGCAAAGTACTCCTTTGAACACTAAAATTGCTCAGTTGAAGATAAAATCATTAAAGAGGAAATTCTCTTTTTTTTTCAAATTTTAACCATTGAAGTCTCAGTCATAAAGAGGAAATCCTTGAGACAACTGTGCTGCTCCCACCTGTCCACGGTCTACTGGGAAATACAGCATACACAACAGTCTCACAGGTTTAAAGGCATCTCTGCTTTCAAGAGTTTATCCCCTCCCTCTCAAGAAAGTTAAATTACAGGTGTGGCCTGATGTTTCTAGCTACCCTTCTGGTGCACATAAGACAATCCATAAAACCTCCAAACCTTACCCTACTGAGACGTCCCAGATTCTGATGGCACAAACAGGGATGGATTTCGAATTTGTGAGCTTTATCATTTTCTTCTTTTGGGAGTGGTGGGTGTTACTAGAATCTTTATACATTATATTGTTTTAAAAAGTTTTAAAGTGGAAACAAACCAAAGAAACAAACTGAGATCTCTAGAATCTCAGATATAGTTAGTTAAGATGAGATCAGGCCAGGAGTGGTGGCTCACACTTGTAATCCCAGCAGTTTGGAAGGCCAAGGTGGGGGATCACCTGAGGTCGGAGCTCGAGACCAGCCTGGCCAACATGGCAAAGCCCCATCTCTATTAAAAAATACAAAAATTAGCAGTGGCAGACACCTGTAATCCCAGCTACTCGGGAGGCTGAGGCAGGAGAATCACTTGAACCCAGGAGGCTGAGGTTGCAGTGAGCCGAGATTGCGCCACTGCACTCCAGCCTGGGAGACAGAGCAAGACTCCGTCTCAAAAAAAAAAAAAAAGAGATCATACTGAATTAGTATATGACTGGTGTTCTTAGAAGAAGATGAGACAAAACACAGATACAGACACAGAGGGAAGAAGACCATATAAAGACAGAGGCAGAGATTTGAGCTGTGCTGCAACAAGCCAAGGAACACCTGAGGCTACTAAAAGCTGGAAGAGGAAAGGAAGCATCCTCCTCTAGAGCCTTTGGAGGGGAAAGGCCTTGCCAACACTTAGCTTTAAGGCTTTTGGCCTCTAGAACTGTGAGACAATACATTTCTGTTATTTCAAGCCACTTAGTTTGTGATACTTTGTTACAGAAGCCCTAAGAAATGAATGTATCAACCTTTAGGAATTTATTCCTTTAGAGCACAGGGTGGCAAACTATAGCCCATGGGTCAAATCCAGCCCACTGCCTGATTTTGTATGACCCGTGAACTAGGAATTATTTTTTTCAGAATAACATTTGCAGTCAATCTGATGATAGGAAACACCAACTTTAAACATCAGTTAAGCAAAATGTTATCCCCGGAAAAGGAATCTGTCTTCTCATTAGCAGACTTCTATTACAAAAAATTGTACCCAATTATTGTTACATTTTTAATTTCATCAATTAAAAATGTGTAGAAGTTTGTTTTCTCTTGTTATATGAGGACCTATGTAGTATCCACAATTTTGCCTCTTGGCCCACGGATATAGTTTGTCCATGTCCTTACCCAAATCTCTTCTCGAACTGTACTTCCCATAATGCCCATCTGTTGTAGAGGAACCCAGTGGGAGGTAATTGAATCATGGGGACAGTTAGCCCCAGGATGTTCTCACGATAGTGAGTTCTCACAGATCTGATGGTTTTATAGGGGGTTTTTCCCCCTTTGCTTAGCACTTCTCCTTCCTGACTCCATGTGAAGAAGGATGTATTTGCTTCTCCTTCTGCCATGATTGTAGGTTTCCTGAGGCTTCTCCAGCCATACTGAACTGTAAGTCAATTAAGCCTCTTTCCTTTATAAATTACCCAGTCTCAGGTATGTCTTTAGTAGCAGTGTGAGAATGGACTAACACACCCATAAATCCTAAAATATTTTCTTTTTTAAAAAATAGAGACAGAGTCTCTGTTGCCCAGGCTGGAGTGCAGTGGCACTGATTATAGCTTACTATAACCTCCAGTTCCTGAGTTCAAGGAATCCTCCCACCTCAGCCTCCCAAGTAGCTAGGACTACAGGCACAGGTGACCATACCCAGCTAATTTTAAAATTTTTTTTGTAGAGATGGGGTCTTGCTATGTTGCCCAGGCTACAAAGTATTTTCTATGTGGCCTATTAGAGAAAAAGTTTGCTGAACTCTTCTCTAGAGGAATCTGTTTCACCTACTCATTTAGCCAGGGAATTTCTAAGCATCAGTAGAAACATTTTTATTATGATAAAAAGGATCTATTTTTTAATCTGTTTTCATCTTATATAATTTTCCAGTTACTTTTTTTATAGCAGCTTTATTGAGATATAATTCACACATCATGAAATTCATCCGTGCAGTTCATGCACTTAAAGTACACAATTTAATGGATATTAGTAAATTCAGTTTTACAACCATCATTACAATTAATTTTAGAACATTTTCAGCACTCCATAAAGAAATTCCTTAGTAGTCAGACCCCATGTACCCCCGGCCCCAGGCAATCACTCATCTACTTTCTGTGTATGGATTTGCCCACTCTGGACATTACATATACATTTTCCATGTTACTTTTCTGTATTTGCTTTGACTGCTCTTAATTTTTATTTATATTCTTTTAATACTTTAAAACAAGAATCAATACTGTGTGAGTCTTAGGAGTCTTTGACACTTCTGACATCCTATCTTTTCCATCACGAAATTTATCCCACAGATAGGGTCCCACTGGCTACATTTCCCTTACAGAAATGTTAAACGATTGAATATCCAAAGGCCAAGAAAGTGGTACTCAGTGCATAGGAGTCCTCAATCTCCCAGCTTGTAGCTTTTTGAGTTGCTAAGTTATGATATGTCAGGAATCAGCCCAAATATCTGTTATAGCTTATAGATAATATGAATCTCTGAAATGGGGAGAAAAAGTGGTAAAAAGAAAATTGCTTGCACAAATCGCCCTTGAGAAATATGGCATAGTATTTAAATATTTCATTTTAACTAAAGTGTTCTTTGTTCTTTCAGAATCGAGATTTTTTTTTTTTTAAACCATGCTTGGCCTCACCAATAATCATTTGCTTTTATTATTGCTAACAGGTCCTCTGACTGGAAGCTACCACTTCATCTTGATGGTTATAGTAATTAGTTATAATGACTTTTAATGGGTCCTTGAGTTCTTTCCTTACTTATTAAAGAGCCATAGCATTTAAATCACCTCATCTACTGTTCCGGTTATCTATTGCTGCATAACAATCCACCCCAAAGCTTAGTGGCTTAAAACAACAACAATCATTTTATTATCTCATGGTTTCTGTGGGTCAGGAATTCAGGAAGAGCTCCACTCGGTGGTTCTGACTTAACGTCTCACATGCAGTGGCAGTAGATGGAAGAGCAGGCATTGGGAGAGCTTGGGATGTCAGGGCCTCTCCATGTGATCTGTTTACATGAGTTAATTTGTGCTTCCTAGCAGCATGGTGGTCTCAGGGTAGTAATGCTTCTTAGACAGTGGCTCAAGGCTCTAATGCGGGGTACAGAGAACCAGGGAGAATCTGTACCACCTTTTTTGACTGAGTCCAGAAGGTCACACAGAATCATTTCTGCCATACCCTACTGGTCAACGAGTCACTAATGTTTGGCCCAAAATCAAAGGGAGGGCCACAAAGTTCACCTCTTCATGGGGGGAAGATCAAGGAATTTGCAGGTATGTTTTAAAACTAAAATTAGCTGGGCCTAGTGGCGTGCACCTAATGTGGTCCCAGCTACTTGGGGGGCTAAGGTGGGAGGACTGTTTGAGCCCACAAGGTGGAGGCTGCAGTGAGCAGTGATTGCACCACTGCTCTCCTGCCTGGGAGATAGTGCAATACCCTGCCTTGAAAAGAAATTAATTAATTAAGTTAAATAATGTTTTAAAACTGCTACAAGCTGTGCAGAAACATTCTTTGGTTTACGCAATAAGTACTCTGGCAAGAGACATTTCTGTCTTCCGTTTACTTCCTTGTTTTTCTTCTTCTTTAAATGATCCCCTTTAAGTGTTTACAAATTTAAAGATTTCAGCTCTAAATATTTTGTTTGTTTTATAGGTGTTCTCTATATAGACCATTTCTTGTGCCAGGCCCAAATATTTCCGGCTGCTCTGTTCTGCTCTATCTACTTCCTGTTTGGTTGACTTTGATTTCCTGTACTCTGTCAAAGGGCTTCATTAAAGTTGTAAACTTCCATTTTGACCTAGGCACTGTGTTCTATTTCTGAATCCGCCAGTGGTCTTGAGCAACAGTACGCATACGGTAACTGTTAAGTGTAATACAGGAAGTGAAAATTAAAGTACTATGTCTGAAGATTGATAGAATTAAATGCTCAGTTTAAGGAAATACATGGTGGAGACCATTTTTCAGGAGCTCAGACCTCAGCCAGGCTGAGTCTCTCTTTTAGGGATAGTTGGATCTCTCTTATTTTGGGCTGCAAATAACAGGAAACTCAACTGATTTAAATCATAATGTAAATGTGTTATATCATATAACAAAGAGTCTGAGGTAGGATGGTTCTAATTCAGCAGCTAATCATGTCACCAAAAACTCAGATTCCTTCCAGTTCTTTCTGCTCTAACATCTTCAGCATGGTGGCTTTATTTTTACTTTTTGAGAAAGGGTCTCACTCTGTCACCCAGGCTGGAATGCAGTAGCATGATCTTGGCTCACTGCAACCTGTACCTCCCAGGTTCAAGTGATTCTCGTGCCTCAGCCTCCCAAGTAGCTGGGATTACAGGTGCGCACCACCAGGCCTGGCTAATTTTTGTATTTTTAGTAGAAATGGGGTTTCGCCATGTTGACCAGGCTGGTCTTGAACTCCTGGCCTCAAGTGATCTGCCTGCCTTGGCCTCCTAAAGTGCTGAGATTACAGGCGTGAGCCACTGCACCCAGCCCATGGTGGCTTTATTTTTAACTCATTGTCTTAAAATGGCTTCTGTGGTTTACTTGTCACATGCAGACACAGCAAAGTCTAGTGAATTCCTGAGTGTCCCTTTTTATGAGTGGGAAAAAAACAAAACAAAAAAACTATTTCAGTTCATTTGAGCCGCTATAACAGAATATTGGAGACTTTGAGTAATTTATAAAGAACAGAAATTAATTGTCTCATAGTTCTGGAGGCTGGGAAGTCCAAGATCAAGGTGCTGACATCTTGCAAGGACCTTCTTGGCGTGTCATCACATGTAAGAGTGCAAGAGAGCTCCCCTTTCAACCTTGAGTCTTTTTTTTTTGAGACGGAGTCTCGCTTTGTCGCCCAGGCTGGAGTGCAGGGGCCGGATCTCAGCTCACTGCAACCTCTGCCTCCCGGGTTCACGCCATTCTCCTGCCTCAGCCTCCCGAGTAGCTGGGACTATAGGCGCCCGCCACCTCGCCCGGCTAGTTTTTTGTATTTTTTAGTAGAGATGGGGTTTCACCGTATTAGCCAGGATGGTCTCGATCTCCTGACCTTGTGATCCACCCGTCTCAGCCTCCCAAAGTGCTGGGATTACAGGCGTGAGCCACCGCGCCTAATCCCATCCATAAAGGCACCACCCTTATGACTTAATCATCTCTTAAAGGCCCCACCTCTTAATATTATCACATTGGGAATTAGGCTTCCAACACATGAATTTTGAGGGACACATTCAAACCATAGCAAAAACCTATTCCAGGCTGCACACGGAATCCCAGAACTTTGGGAGGCCAAGGCAGGCACATCACCTGAGGTCAGGAGTTTGAGACCAGCCTGGCCAACATGGTGAAAACCCGTCTCTACAAAAAATACAAAAATTAGCTAGGCGAGATGGCACCTGCCTGTAGTCCCAGCTACTCAGGAGGCTGAGGTATTGAAAATCACTTAAATCCGGGAGGTGGAGGTTGCAGTGAGCCAAGATTGTGCCACTGCACTCCACAGCCTGGACAACAGAGTGAGACTCTGTCTCAAAAAAATAAATAATAATAAGTAATGTGACCAAGATTGTTTCAAAAGTCTAAGGCAAAAAAATATATTCAAAATATACCCAATAATAGGAAAGTATAAGTTTATTATTTATAATATTGATCTATCACCTTTTTTTTTTTTTTGAGATGGAGTCTCGCTCTGTTGCCCAGGCTGGAGGGCAGTGGCACGATCTTGGCTCACTGCAACCTCCGCCTCCCGGGTTCAAGCAATTATCCTGCCTCAGCCTCCCAAGTAGCTGGGATTACAGGCACGCACCACCACACCTGGCTAATTTTTTATATTTTTGGTAGAGATAGGGTTTTACCAGGCTGGCCAGGCTGGTCTCAAACTCCTGACCTCAAGTGATCTCCCTGCCTCGGCCTCCCAAAGTGCTGGGATTACAGGCATTAGCCACCACACCCAACCTGATCTATCACTTTTAGTTAAGCACTAAGTAAAAATAAAGATGTACACATTTACTGTGAAAATGAAAACATTTCAGCTGGGTGTGGTGGCTCCCAAAGCCTGTAATCCCAGCACTTTAGGAGGCAGGGGCAGGCGGATCACGAGGTCAGGAGATTGAGACCATCCTGGCCAGCACAGTGAAACTCTGTCTCTACTAAAAATAAAAAATAAAAAAAAATAAGCTGGGCATGGTGGCGCGTGCCTGTAATCTCAGCTACTCGGGAGCCTGAGGCAGGAGAATTGCTTGAACCAGGGAGTCAGAGGTTGCAGCAAGCTGAGATCACGTCACAGCACTCCAGTCTGGCGACAGAGTGAGATTTTGTCTCAAACAAAAAAAAAAAAAAAAAGAAAGAAAAGAAAAGAAAATGAAAATATTTCATCTGGAATATCCAAAATTAGGTTTAATATATTTT
Source organism: Theropithecus gelada (assembly GCF_003255815.1). NCBI lineage: Eukaryota > Metazoa > Chordata > Mammalia > Primates > Cercopithecidae > Theropithecus > Theropithecus gelada. The sequence continues at coordinate 81,506,112 of NC_037681.1, forward strand.
AAATCTCATTAGACTTTTTGATAGTTTGCCGTAACTATTATTACATGAAAGTCATGCTTGTCTTCAATCTCAATGGTATTAGATATCTAAATATAAGCCTGGTTTTTTTATGCAATAACTTAGAAAGCCCAACCTCCTGCTCATAATTTCCTATTTTTCCAATTTTTCAACTCCCTGGTTACATAAAACCTGTTCTTTAAGCTGATTAGGACCTACAAGCCTTGGAACCATTCTCAGTTTCCTAGGGTATCTATTCTCTAGACAACCTCCTTCCTTATAGTGCTCAGTATAAAATCCAGGTCAGGCGCGATGGCTCATGCCTATAACCTCAGCACTATGGGAGGTCAAAGCAGGAGGACTGCTTTAATCCAGGAGTTCGAGACGAGCCCAGCGAGCATAGGGAGACCCCATCTCTACAAAAATAATTGTAAAATTAGCCAGATATGGTGGCTTGTCCCTGTAATCCCAGCTTCTCATGACGCTGAAGCAGGAGAATCACTTGAGCCCAGGAATTTGAAGCTACAGTGAGCTGTGACTGTGCCATTGCAGAGTGACAGCTGGTCTCTAAAAAGAAAAAAAAAAGTCTATGGCATGAAAGAAAAATCCAGGCTACCAAAGTTTATATATATATGATCTATAGTGATATAAAATATACAATAAAAGTTACACAAGGATATACTCCAAATTATTACTCTTGGTTATTTTTTGCATAGGGTTGGTCATTTTACTTGACTTTCATTTTCTCTGCCTTAATTTTTTTTACCATGATCAAGTAATAGAAGAAGAAATAAACCAAAGCCTGCATATGAAAAAGCTCTAGAAGACAACACATACAAACATACTCACACATGCATGTAGGTGATGTCTGTATTACTGAGGTAGAATTATAGGTGAGTTTTCTTCTTTTCTCCAATCTTTATTTAATTTTGTTTATTTGTTTTGTTTTATAGAGACAGGGTCTCACTATGTTGCCCAGGCTGGTCTTGAACTCCTGGCCTCAACTGATCCTGCCACCATGGTCTCCCAAAGTGCTGGGATTACAGGTGTGAGTCACTATGCCCAGCCTTTCTTTAATGTTTTATATGTGTATTTTTTTTAGGTTGTAATTTAAAAATAAACATATTTTAGCAAAAAATCAAAGACTTTGAATGTTATTAAAGAATTTAGGTCCGGGAGCAGTGGTTCATGCCTGTATTCCCAGCACTTTGGCAGGCTGAGGTGGGAGGGCTGCTCGAGCCCAGGAGTTTGAGACCAGCCCTGGGCAACATACTGAAATCTCATCTCAATCTAAAAATAAATAAGTAAAATATACATATGAACTTAGTAACCAGTTGGCCCAGCTTGCCTGCTTTCATGACACTAATCCATGATTTTGATACCTGTCTTAATATAATCACTATTATACCTCTCTGCAGGCATAGTTATCACTTTGGGCAGGCGTTGAGCCTTGTGTCTCTTTTTTTTTTCTTGGTGGTATCTAATGCCCAGTGGTGATACATTGTCACTCCAATCAATACTGGAGTGATTCAATGTGTAATAATTTATATTTTATTTGGCATTTAATGAGCATCTACAATGCTCAAGGCACTATACTAGCCACTCTAGGGAATAAAAGATGAACAAGACACAGTCAATGCCTTTAATTAAAAAAGTAAACGCACTGATTTTTACTTTTCCCATACAGGTATTTAATTGAGAATTTTTGGCAAAAGACATGAGAGTCTTAAAAGATATGGAGCCTGTGAATGCTAAACCTTCATATATTTGCATTTTTATTAGTAAGATTGTGGCTGCCAGTTATATTGCTTTATATCTCAGGTCATATTTCGAAAGGTGATGTGACACAGTGAAAAAGAAACAAAGAGTCTGGAGGTCTGGTTTCAAGTCTCAACTCAACAATTAACTAGCTAATGAACATGGGCAAGGTACTTACACTTTCCGTGCCTCATTTTCCTCATGTGTAAAACGAGGGAGATGAACTAAATGATCTATAGGGTTCCTTCCAACCTTAAAATTGAACTCTCTCCTGTTGAGACATAAAAGAGGCACCATATGACTTGAAGGTGATGATGACTTCATTACTCGTTCTGAAAAATGTTAATTCTAAATCGGAACAAGTAATCACTGGATCTCATGGTTGTGACACATCAGATATTACTATAGTTAGAGAAACCCAAGTCAGCACACTGTGTCATACTTCTAAGCAGTGCTATATACGCAAAACTAGCATACCACAGTATAGGGCCTACACAATATAAATAAAAGATTAAAAAGAGATTTTTTTTTTTTTTTTGAGATGCAGTCTTGCTTTGTTGCCCAGTCTGGAGTGCGGTGGCACGAGATCGGCTCACTGCAATCTCTGCCTCCCAGGTTCAAGTGATTCTCCTGCCTCAGTCTCCTGAGTAGCTGGGATTACAGGCATGCACCACCATGCCCCGCTAATTTTTTGTATTTTTAGTAGAGATGGGGTTTCACCATGATGGCCAAACTGGTTTCAAACTCCTGACCTCAAGTGATATGCCCACCTCGGCCTCCCAAAGTGCTAGGATTACAGGCGTGAGCCACCACGACCCGCCAATTTTTTTTTTTTTTTTAATAGAGACAGGGTTTTGCTATGTTGCCCAGGCTGGTTTAGAAATCCTGGGATCAAGCAATCCTCCTGCCTCAGCCTCCCAAAGTGTCAAGATTACAGGCGTGAGCCGCCGCGCCCAGCCAAGAAAATTTTTAACAATGGATATCTTATGAATGCTTTTTGGAGTTTTTATGTACTAAGATTTCATTTCTCTGGGTGTTCATTAATCTTATGTTTCAGTTCCTTAAATGAAAATAGGTGAGTGGTGCAGGTTTCCTCAGAGGTATAGTTTTTACTTTAGGGACTATCCCTTTCCCCTAAAGTGTGCTTTAAAGATGGCAGCACATGAACTTGTGTTAGATAGGAGGGACAGCAGGCAAAACTGATGACAGGATCTGGGTCTGCTGCCACATGCCAAACTATTTATGAAATTTTTTTAAGAGACAGGGTCTTGCTCTGTCATCCAGGCTGGAGTGCAGTGGTGTGTTCAAAGCTCACTGCAGTCTCAAACTCCTGGGTTCAAGTGATTCTCCCACCTAAGCCTCTCAAGTAGCTAATATTACAGGTACACGCCCCCACATCTGGATTTTTTTTTTTGTACAGATGGGGGTCTCGCTATGCTGCCCAGGCTGGTCTCCAATTCCTGGTCTCAAGTCTCAGTCTCAAATGCTGGGATTACATGGGTGAGCCACCACACCCGACTCTCATTTTTTTTTTTTTTTTGAGATGGAGTCTTGCTCTGTCTCCCAGGCTGGAGTGTAGGGGCGTGATCTCGGCTCACTGCAAGCTCCGCCTCCCAGGTTCATGCCATTCTCCTGCCTCAGCATCCCGAGTAGCTGGGACTACAGGCATCCACCACCATGTCCGGCTAATTTTTTTGTATTTTTAGTAGAGACGGGGTTTCACCATGTTAGCCAGGATGGTCTCGATCTGCTGACCTCGTGATCTGCCCGCCTCAGCCTCCCAAAGTGCTGGGATTACAGGCGTGAGCCACCGCGCCCGGCCCCAACTCTCATTCTTTATGGTTTTTTTGTTTTGCCCTTAGTTTTGTCTTTTACAACCTTATAAATCACGTAAGTGAGTTTCAGAGATCTCAAACAATACTAATGCAGTAAGTAAACAGGAGAGCAGGAGCGGGGTTTGGCCAACAGCACTGGTGAAATTCACTTATAGTGGTCGAACCCAGCTGTTGCAGCTATTTGTCCTTAATAGTGGAAGGACACCTCCTCACTACAGAGAGTTGGGCAGTGACTTGTAGTACGCTAATTGGGACTACAGGGTACTCTCGATCAGGTCTATTTTTTTGTAAGAGAACCGTGTGGCTTAAATTGATGTAAAGTATCTACATAAACTACATAATGGAAGACAGGTAACTCAGATAAAGGGGGTATCAAAGACGAAATCTGGCCATTTATCTAGAATTATCTGAGGGAGAACACCATTGAATCCAACAAATACAATCATTTTGGTGGTTATTAAAGTGTAAGAATCACTGTTATACATGTCCACGTATTCAGAGGGAAGAGTACCAGTGTCTGCAACTTATTTTGAAATACATTTTTAAAAACCAGATAGATGAATGGATAGACAGAGGGATGGAAAAATAAACAGGTGATAAGGCAAGTGCAGTAAAATGTTAGTGGTGGAATCCAGTTAATGGGTATACATATGTTCCCCGAAAAAGTTTTTCAGTTTGGCTGTATATTTGAATTTTTTTTTTTTTTTTGAGATGGGTCTTACTCTGTTGCCCAGGCTGGAATGCAGTGCAAGGATCATGGCTCACTGTAGCCTTGACCTCCTAGGCTCAAGCAATCCTCCCTCCTCAGCCTTGCAAGTAGCTGGAACCACAGGTATGTGCCACCACACCCGACTAATTAAAAAAAAAAAAAATCTTTTGTAGAGATGGTGTCTCACTTTGTTGTCCAGGCTGGTCCTGAACTCCTGGCTCAAGTGATCCTCCCACCTTTGCATCCCAAAGTGCTAGGATTACAGGCATGAGCCACCATGTCTGGTCCCAATAATTTTTATAGTAAAACAGGAAAAAAACCTGCCAACATTTTTGAGTGCTTTCCCTGTGTCAGGCACTTTGTATTAGTGATCACAATTAGTCCTCACAAGAAGCCTGTGAGGTAGGTACCATATTACTACCCCTATTTTACAGATAAGCAAACAGGCACAGAGAGGCTAAGGGACTTGCCCAGAGTCCCACAGCTAACAATCTAGGACGAGTTAAGATTCAAATCCAGGCCTGTGTGTTTGCAAAGCCAGGGCCTTTAGCTGTGGAACAGAGAGAATTCAGCAGATGTTTTTCAGAGCCTCCGTTAAATATTACTGAGTATTATAAAACTTTTAGAAGAAAACATACAAAAATAGTTTCATAACCTCAGTCCAAGAAGAGTTCTCTAACATTACATGTAAAACACTATCAAAGAAAATATATCAGACTTAATTAAGTTAAAAACTTCTCTAAAATAACGAAAAGGCAAGCCACATACTAGGAGAGGATACTTGCAATGCATATATTTGATAACAACTCTGTGGCATTCATAGAGGTGCTCTGCTCAGATCTCCATTCTAGAGGGGATCTGCCTCAGCTTTCAAGCCAAGGCCACAAATTTCCTCGGAGCCACCTAGCCAATTATAAGCACAGAGGTAGTATAAGGACTCACTAGCTCTGTGCACAGTGTTTGTGTTAGAGCTCCCCACTGGATTTACTGAGACTTCCTCAAAGATGCACTCTCATCTCACTCTCTTTCTACCAAATTTACCTTCCTTTCCCATTTCTTTTCACCAGTGTCAGACCTGCATCTTAAGATTTTCCCTGCCTGTAACTTTTTTCTTTCCCCTTTATCTTTCATGGATGTTACTCCCGATAAATCTCTTGCATTGTTAATTTCATATTGGTACTTGCTTCCCAAAGAACCCACCTGATATACTCATATCCAGAATGCATAAAGAATGTCTACAAATCGATAAGAAAAAGATAGATAATCCGATTTTTTTTTTTTTTTTTTTTTGAGATGAGTCTCACTTTGTGGCCAGTTTGGAGTGCAATGGTGTGATCTTGGCTCACTGCAGCCTCCTCCTCCCAGGTTCAAGCGATTCTCCTGCCTCAGCCTCCTGAGCAGCTGGGATTACATGTGCGTGCCACCATGCCCGGCTAAATTTTGTATTTTTAGTAGAGACGGGGTTATACCATGTTGGTCAGGCTAGTCTCGAACTACCGACCTCGTGATCCGCCTGCCTCGGCCTCCCAAAGTGCCCAGCCCCAGTTTTTTTTTTTTAATGGACAAAAGACTGAAACAGGTACTCTGCAAAGGAAGATAGCCAAATGACTAATAAATTTGTACAAAGGTGTTCAGTATCTTGGCCAGGTGCAGTGGCTCACACCTGTAATTCCAGCACTTTGGAAGGCGAACGGGGGCAGATCACAAGGTCAGGAGTTGGAGACCAGCCTGGCCAATATGGTGAAACCCTGTCTCTTATAAAAAAAAAAAAAAAATACAGACAGACGTGGTGGCTCACGCCTGTAAGCCCAGCACTTTGGGAGGCCAAGTCAGGCGGATCACCTGAGGACAGGAGTTCGAGACTAGTCTGACCAACACGGAGAAACCCTGTCTCTACTAAAAATGCAAAAAAAAAAAAAAATTAAAAAAAACCCCCCAAAAATACAAAAATTAGCCACGTGTGGTGGGCGTGCCTGTAGTCCCAGTTACTCAGGAAGTGGAGGCAGAAGAATCGCTTGAACCTGGGAGGCGGAGGTTCCAGTGAGCTGAGATTGCGCCACTGCACTCCAGCCTGGGAGACAAAGTGAGACTCTGTCTCCAAAAAAAACAAAATAAACAAAAAAAACAAAAAGAGGGTTCAGCATCTCTAGTTATCAGGAAAATGTATATAAAAACCACAAGAAGGTATTGCTACACCTCCATCAGAATGGCTAAAATTAAAAGGACAATACCAAGTGTTGGTGAAACAAATTGAATTATCTTGTTTGTTTGTTTGTTTAGACGGAGTTTCGCCCTTGTCTCCCAGGCTGGAATGTGATGGCACGATCTTGGCTCACTGCAACCTCTGCCTCCCGAGTTCAAGCGATTCTCCTGCCTCAGCCTCCCAAGTAGCTGGGATTACAGGCATGCGCCACTATGCAGGGCTAATTTTGTATTTTTAGTAGAGACAGGATTTCTCCATGTTGGTCAGGCTGGTCTTGAACTCCCGACCTAAGGTGACCCGCCCACCTTAGCCTCCCAAAGTACTGGGATTACAGGCGTGAGCCACCATGCCCAGCCTCTTAAGTTTTTTTTTGTGGGAATATAATTTGGTACAACAACCTTGGAAAACTGGCAGTGTCTACTAAAACTAACATATATTTATCATATGATCCAGCAGTACTACTCCTGGGTGTAAACCAACGGAAATAAGTGCTTATATCCACCAAAAGATGGACAACAATGTGGACACAACTCAAATATTTATCAACAGACTGGATGAATGAAATGTGCTATATTCATACAATGGATTTCTCCCCAATAATGAATGTACTACTGTCACACAGTATGGACATGATACATAAACATAATGTTAAGTGAGAAAGTCATACTTAAAGAGTATACACTGCATGACTCCATTTATATCAAGTTTAAAAAAACTGATACAACTAATTATTGTCAAGGAGGTCAGAATATCCGGTGCCTTCTGGGGGTGGATATTGACTAGAAGCAGCCCTGAGGCAGCCTTTTGAGTGGCTGAAAGCATTCTGTATCTTAATCCGGGTGGTGGGTTACAAAGACTCTCTCCTTGGTGACACTCTAACAAGGCTTCTCTGAGCCCTGTTCTCCATTAGGCTTCAGCCTTGGCCTGTAACTACTGCAGATTCTGAGCACACATTATTTTATCCATGCCCCACACTAAGAGACCCAAACAAATACTAGCATGTCCCTAGGATGATGACTTCAGTCACCTTTAGTTCCTGACTGGGAAAGCTCAAGACTGCCAAAATAATATATGTTTGTTCCAGTTCTACGAGCCTATGGTGACCACAACGTTCGATTTTATTCTGAAACTGTTACAACTGTATCCATTCAGTTTAATGATGGGTGTCTTGTTCTTTCAACAAGGAAAAAAATCTCATATGGAGCAATTTCACTTCTGATCCCTCACTCTTACTTTTTCATATTCTGGGATCACAGACTCAGAACACATCCATTTGCTAATCAGATTTGTTTGTTTCCTGGAGAATTGTGACTTTTTGACTGCTGCATCATTAAAAAAATTTTTTTCATATATTTAAGGTAAGTTCTTTAGTATCAAGAGTTCTAAAGGTTCTCTGCCCTTTCAGATCAGTGCCTACTGTTTTATAACATATATTTGTAACATCCCCTTTAGTAGCTTGAAATGAAATTCATAATCTACTTTACATGAACATTTTCAAATAAATAAAAATAATATTCTAACAGCAATATTAATAAATAAAAAGAAAGCAATTTATAGGAAAATAATATCAACCTCAGTATGTAAATACTTGGGCATAACTACATTAAAAGACATAATATGGCCAGATGCAGTGGCTCATGCCTGTAATCCCAGCATTTTGGGAGGCTGAGGCAGGATTGCTTGAGCTCAGGAGTTCGAGACCAGCCTGGGCAATGTAGCAAGACCCCATCTCTTTAAAAAAAAAAAAAGCTATAATGGGCCGGGTGTGGTAGCACATGCCTGTAGTCCCAGCTATTTGGGAGGCTGAGGTAGGAGGATAGCTTGAGCCTAGGAGATGGAGGCTTCAGTGAGCTGTGTTCATGCCAGTGCATTCCAGCCTTGGTGACAGAGCGAGACCCTGTCTCCAAAAAAAAAAAAAAAGACACAATGAAGTTGGCAGATGTTTGTACTTGTACCTAGAATCAGTGTGAATGCAAGTGCTGCAAATGCAGCCTGATATTACTGTGTTGTATTTTTTTTTCCCCCCCCAAGACAGAGTCTAGCTTTGTCACCCAGGTTAGAGTACAATGGCACGATCTCGGCTCACTGCAACCACCGCCAGCCCGGTTCTAGCGATTCTCGTGCCTCAGCCTCCCGAGTAGCTGGCATTACAGGTGCACACCACCACGCCCAGCTAATTTCTGTATTTTTAGTAGAGACAGGGTTTCACCATGTTGCCCAGGCTGGTCTTGAACTCCTGAATTCAGGTAATCCACCCACCTCGGCCTCCCAAAGTACTGGGATTACAGGTGTGAGCCACCACACCTGGCATACTGTGTTGTATTGATGAGCTGTCAGAGTTACAATTTTCCAACTTTTAAAACTTTTTAAATAAAACAGTCTGTCTTCAATTTATACAGTATTTGTATTCCTGGGAAATTCAGTGTATATTAAAACCATACAAAAATATTGCATATTTATATATGAAAGGGAGTTGTGTTCTAACCATATATTATTCAAACAGGCATTTCAACTACACAAATGTGAATGTTTGGTGAGACATTTGAAGGTCGTGAGGATGAGGGACAATTCTTGACTGCGCTCTTTCCTATCTCAAGGACCTGCTGCCTGCTGTTCCCCCAGCTGGAATGTTCTTTCCCTGAATCTCCCTGTGAATGGCATTTTTTTTTTTTTTTGAGACAGAGTCTCACTGTGTCACCCAGGCTGGAGTGCAAGTGGCATGATCTCGGCTCACTGCAACCTCCGCCTCCCAGGTTCAAGCAATTCTCTGCCTCAGCCTCCCGAGTAGCTGGGGTTACAAGGAGCCTGCCACCATGCCTGGCTAATTTTTGTATTTTTAGTAGAGACGGAGTTTCACCATCTTGGCCAGGCTGGTCTTGAACTCCCGACCTCGTGATCCACCTGCCTCAGCCTCCCAAAGTGCTGGGATTACAGTCGTGAGCCACCGCACCCGGCCAGCTCTTTCTTATACTGAGGACTCAGCTCAAATGTCACCTCCTCAGAACATTCCTCTCCCTCAGTCACTTTTCATTTTGAAATTCCTTCAGAGAATTGAAAATGTTTTCCATCTCTTTGAAAGGTATGTACATGTTTTAAAAAAGCTAAATAAGCCTCTTGCTAGTTTTGCATCCTCAGAAGGTCTTTCTTGAGGGCCTTGGAGCCATCTCTTGGAAAGTGAACATCAAGGATGGTGCTCCACGTCTCTGTCTCTAGGGGGGTTTAAGCCTTGGCTCTTGGCTCCAAGATACAACTTTCCATTATTTTCCTTTGGATAAAGACAATTAACAGGTATATAATGGATTGTATGTGCCTGACCATATGAAAGGATTAGGTTTCTTTTTTTTTTAGTCTTTGCACCCTCTTCAGTGGATTGCCTGTGATGTGCATCATGGTATGTTTTAGTACGTATCCAATAATAAAACTGTTTCATTCTTTTGTTGTACATTGTGCATTTCGTGGAACGAATACTTTGGAGTTGGCGGGATATTTTTAATTATTTGCCCACCTGGGTCCCCCAGTTTTGGGCACTTGTATGGCAGGCTGATACTCCCCATTCCCTCTCCGTACTTATTTTAACTAGTAAGGGATGGGGCAAGGGTATGGAGCTTTGGAGTCAGACAACCCTGGCTTTTTTAAACTGTGCCTTTTCTTACCAGCATTTGGAAGTGCTGTATGTTGAAGTAACTTCTCTGAACCCCGAATACTTCATCTATACAATTAGAAATAATAAATACGTCATAGATTAGGTATAGACATTATCTGACGCATAGCAGGTACTATTCAAATGAAGGAAACGTAGTTATCCTAGGTCCTTTAATGCACTAAATGTTTGCTCCATTTTCCCCTTTCTCGGTATCTGTGTGAAATCTCAGGATACAGCGTCCACTAAACTTCAGCGCACTGCGTAATGAGACAACGACCTGGAAGTGCGGACCTTTTGAGTTTAAACGGGTTTCAGTAGGTAAAAGACGTAAAGTTCACAGTACCCTCGCAATTTAGATAGAAAGAGGAAAAAATCAGCCGGGTGGGGGGGTCCCCGTATGCAAATAGAGGAATTATAGAAGAAGACAGGCTCTGCCGCAGCCGCACTTCCCCCTCCGCGCTGGCGCGGGGGTGGAGATTTGCATGTGCGAAGTCGGGAAGAGGGGGAACCACCTCTCGAAAACCCCGGGCGTCGCCCTCCCCGGCCTGGAGGGTCGGCCCCGCTCGGCCGCCCGGCGCGCCCCTAAAAGCTCCCGGGCGGCCGGCCCTCTCTACGTCATCCGCACCCCCCCGCCCGCTCCTGAACTTTAAACCACACTCGGAAGAACAACCTGGAGGAGGGGGATTTCTCGGGAGCCGGCGGCCTTCTCACGCTGCGACCTCCCGGCTGCCGCCGTTCCCTGCGCTTCCGAAGCCCACCCCAAGCTCCCGCTCCCTCGACCCCCTCCCAAGCCCGCCGCCGCAGCAGCGCCGGGGGCGTACGCGCCGGGGCGGACGGTGAGCGTGAGCGGGGGCGGGCAGGGCGGGGCGCTGGGGGCGGTCGCGCGCGCGACGGCAGCTAGGACGTCCCGCCCCACGCCTCCGGCTTGAAGGCTGCGTCGGGCCTACGTCAGCCGCGGGAAATTCCCCTCCCGCCAGGCTGCCAGCCTCTCGGCCTGGCCGGCACTCGGCTCTCGCCCCGCTGCGCCCCCTGCCCCTGGCTCCCGCACGGTGGACGGGCGACGCTGGTGACCCGGAGCGCAAGAATTCAGGGGGTGGGAAGGTGTGAGCCGCAAACCCAGCGGAGGGCGGGAAGAAGGAGGAGGACCCTGGGGTGGTCGGGGGACTGGGGGCCCCGCCGGCAGAGGTCCCTCGGCCTCCTGACTGACTGACTGACCACGGCCGCCTCTGGCCAGGACGCCGGGAACTGCCTGCGGGAAGGTGCAGGGAACGGAGCCATGGCCTCCGGTGAGTGTTCTGGGGCGGGGACCTGGGCCGGGGAGAAGGAGTTTTTCTTGGGGTCCTGCCGCTGTGAGTTTAGGGAGCTCAGTTTTGGCTGGGGCGCGTTCTGTCTTTAAAATCTCATATGGTAAAATTGTCAGCTTTTTAAAAAGTTACCTGTTTCAGGGTTTGCGTGCAAAATCCAAGCCGCGGTCTGTAATTTGATTCTGTTGTCATAGCAGGAAACTTAGAAATTCCTAATGACTTGATTTTAGGATTAGGGAAGTCATAAGCGAACTAAAGGAGGACGAGGAGTTCTCATGTTAAAAATGGATATGTATTGAAGTGGTGGTTTTATGTTTTAGAACAAGAATGAGGAACCTTCAAACCTCAGGCAAGCTCTCTCCCCCTTTTTAATTTCGTCAGATGCAAAGAGGTGATCCCCCTTGTACTGACAGTTGTACAAAATGCGGCACGGCTTTAAAAATCATTCGTGGTATTTTAACACGAATTTAAAAATCCGTGGTATTTTAAGTGTTAATGTTGCATCAACCAGGTGTAGGCCGGGCGCGGTGGCTCACGCCTGTAATCCCAGCACTTTGGGAGGCCGAGGCGGGCAGGTCATCTGAGGTCGGAAGTTCGAGACCAGCCTGGCGAACATTTTGAAACTCCGTTTCTACTGAAAATACAAAAATTAGTCTGGCGTGGTGGCGCGCGCCTGTAATCCCAGCTACTCGGAAGGCTGAGGCAGGAGAATCGCTCGAACCTGGGCGAGGTGGAGGTTGCAGTGAGCCAAGATCGCGCCCCTTCTCTCCAGCATGGGCGACAGAGACCCTGTCTCTATTAAAAAAAAAAAAAATAGAGTGTGTAATTTTTACTGTGAGATAAAGCACATAGTTTCTAATCTGATGAATAGAGACGTTGAATCCCCCTTCCTTCCCGCTGGAAATAAGGGGAAAGAGGAGTTTTAGAATATCCGTGCTTTAAAATAATGGGTAGTAGTGAATACAACTTTATCACTTATTTGACTGTATATTTTCCCTTAATAAATGCTCGATCTCTCCCTTTGGGGGGAAATAAATTTATAAGAAACATTGCAGAGCAAGGAAGAGCCTCCTGTATACACAGACGTGGTTTCGGGGTGCCTGGAGCTCAAGATTGGGGGGACGGGAGAGCCGGGGTGGTGGGAGAAATTAAGTAGCCTGGGTTCGAGTTGGTCTTTTACCAGGATTTTGCCAAGGTGAGTGGGGGGCGCTTTCCAGACAGAGGAAGCAGCGTGAGCAAAGGCAGGGAGGGCTAAATGCATATGTTAAATGCTGTACCTAAGAAAGTGAAGAGGGGGCACCGTTTATGAACTTGACTCGCATCCCCAAACTGCCTGGTCCAGTGACCCTCAGAAGTTGGTTGATGTCTAGTGGAGATGAGGAAGTAGGAAGCTTAAAGAACCTTTTTAAAAGGTTGAGCAGAACAATGCCATAGCTATTGCTGTAGGCAGAAAAGGAAATTGGGGTGTTTCACATGACATTTGATTTCAGTTTGTCTGTGGTTGTGAGAATACTAAGTGAAGTTTAAAATATTTCAGCTTTCCCTTTTCCCACTTAAGTGACACCAGACTTTCAGATAATCCTGTAAATTTGTGAATTCAAAGCATGTGTAGATTAGAAGTGCTAAGATGACTTCAAATGTTTTGTTAATTTATTGGTTATCAGAAAGATTTTGTTTGGAAGTAATGAAGAATGCCTAGCATTGTAAGTTAAGTTCAGCCTCTTGGCGATTTAATCAAACTTTATTGATGTATTGCATAAATGTAATACTTATAATTTTTTCAAATGAGAGAGGAAACAACCATTTCTGTATAGAGTATTGTTAAGACCCACAGGATTTTAAAATGTAATACAATTTAAATTTGTTCATTGACACTGTATTTTGTGCTGTTGTGAGGAGGAAGGATTCCCTAAAAGTAAGGAGGAAATGTTTAAAGAAATAGAAAATTTAAAAGATTTAGAAGTTGAAGGGTGATTAACTATTTGTTTTTTTGGTCTTTTCTCAAGAGTTGCATTAAAATGGCACTATTTAAAATGTAACAAGTTATTTAAATTGTAATTCAGTTGTTAGAAAACTGCCAAGCCTGGAATTAAAAAAAAAAAAAAAAAAAAAGAAAATGTTTAAAGGAATCTGTGTACTTTTCCTTAATCTGTTATAAAGACCTTAGAGATAGAAAAAGATTCAGTAATGAAATTCTAAATTCCTATTCTGTTTTGAAACAGCAATTTAACCAGAAAAGTGACACAAAAAAAAAAAAAAAAAGAAAAAGAAATTGCTTAGTTTTTCATTGTCTAGTTTAGATTCTCTTTGTAGTAAGGTAGTATTAAAACCTCAAAAAGTACTTTTATTCATTACAAAGCATTTAAGAGCATTTCTTCATTTCTCACCAGATGTCATATGTAAATAGGTATAAGTGTTGATTATGTGATAGCTATGATGTAAAAGTAACATAAATCATAATCTTACAAGCAAAATTTTGTGATTTAGAATGTAGTTTAAAATCATGTATATAATATGATTCTAAATTTTGTTTAGATAAGTTAGCACGTTAATTAGGATTTCACAGCTTGTATTAAGCTGCTTTTCGTTGCTTTTTTAAAAAAAATTACACCTTGATTACAGTCTTTTGACATAATAATAGACATAGTGAAGGAAAATGTTCCCAAACCCAACTAAGGTATGCATAGTAGGCAGTCGTTGCTTTTGTATATTTATTCTATTTTATTTAATATAAGTAAAATTAGATATTTTATGTCTGAATTTAAACCTTCTCATTGTTCCAGTAAAAAGAGCAAAATGTCTTTGTGTGGCATGTAGCTCTGTTAACTAATAATTAGTGCTGTCTTTGGTAAAATGTTTTAAAATTTAGATAATTTATTTTTATTCACATTTTTCGTTAGTATGGTTCTTCTATGTCACACAATAGGAAGTACTGGAATGAATTGTTTTTGTAAACCTCACTTCTTACCAACTATTTGTAGTGTGAATTTCAAGAGAACTGTTATTTTTCTCGATTAAAGGGGGGAAATGGAAGTAAGTAAAGATGCAACTTAATCTTTAATAACAGGGCTGGAAGTTAGGAATGGATAGCTACAGCTAATGACTTCTTTTTTTAAGTAAAAGGCCACACATGAGCATGAATGTTTCAGAAATGCAACACTTGAAAAAATAGAAATAACAGTGGTGTTAAATAATTAAGGTGACATGTGATAGGCATAGATAAAGGGAATGAGTTAATGTAATGACTAGGGAGGAGCCAGACAATGAATCATAATTAGGAACATCTAGGTTATGCATTTTAAGGGACTCAGTTTCCTTTTGTTCCAACTTTCTCTCATCTGGGTTCTCTGAAAATGGTTTTGTTTGTAGGCACATGACCCAAATATTGCATGGGATAAAATTGTTTTTCTGAAATTCCTATTTATCTGGGCCTCCTCTATTTTTATTTTTAAAATAGAGGTGATTTGGTCTTGCCATTTGTTTTTAACTTTAATACCTGTGTAATCTAGGACAGAATTTAAAATTTCTTTATTTTACCCTGGCACGTGCAAGAGTTTTTTCAAGACTTACCTTTTTACCCCCCATGGTAACAGAATCCCTATTGCCAGAATCTTTTACAGTTTTTACCTTGTGGTGCATGAATCAGTTGAACACTCATCTGAAAATTTCCTTTCTTTGATTCTGAAGGCCCAGTTGAAAGTCAGCTGATGTATTGGAGTAATGAAGTCAGCCTCATATATTGGAGTAGCCTTTGGCTGATGAGAGACCTGGTTTGAGGAAAAAAATAGTAGCTCTTATTTTCTTTTTCTCCAAACTGAGTAGAGGTGATATTTGGAAAAAGGTACATTGTTAGCTCCATTGGCTCCTTTAGGTCTTAGGCAAAGTCTGTCACCCAGGACCTTTATGAGAGACATGCAGTCTAGTCAGCTATTCTCAACTATGGTGTTGACACACTGGTGTGACAATCATTTGTGTGATGTGTTGCAAGAGTTAAAATATTTGTGTTGTAAATTATTTACTTTTTAAATAAATGAGAGCATTTGAAGGCTATCGCTGTATTGTCATTTTTCTTGCTTGCATTTGAATAAGGTTCTTTTTTGAGTGGGAGAGAAAAACAAGTTACGAGTAGCCAGAATTGCTTTGCGCAGATTACTTCTCTCAATATGTGCATTGTTGCTTTCACTTCATGTTTTAAGGCAATTATTCTTAATCAGGAGTGTGTTAGAATTTCTTGGAAGGCTTTTTCAGAAACATGTATCTGGGCTTTAAAAACTTTGAAGATTTATTTTTCTTTTAAACATCTCAAGTGGGGTAAGGACATTCATGTTTTTAAAAAACTGCCTAAGTGATTCTGATGTTCATCCCCAGTATGAACTCTGTTCTAGGGATTTCTTTGGATCTAAATACTCATTTGGCTATACCAGGATGCATTATCTTCTTAAATTAAGTTGCATTTATTTTAGATTGCAGGTTTTGTGCTGTATCAGTTATTACCTCCAGTTGCTTTTATGCTTGTTTTTTAAATTTGGCAGTGCCATATTAGTGTACCATTCATAATTCATTTTTCTTATAACCATATAATTTTCAACTTTAGTTTTATCATCTGTAAGTTGGGATAATAATTTCTATTGTTTTTCAAATGGAGATTAAAGTTAAGAGGATCAAATGAGAAATGTATATAAAGGGGTCTTTCAAAAGTGTTGTAATTACAATAATTAACTTTTTGTTCTATATACTTGATGCTGGTTGCTCATTCTAGCAATAAGATGTTAGTTAATGTGTCTATTTCTGATAATTTATGATCCATTTAAACATTTATTTCAATGTAATTTTTTATCTTAAAAACTCATACTTTATTAAATAGGCACTATGTTTTAAAATAGCACTCTTTCTTGCCTAAGTGCAAATGAAAACATAAATATATCTTACAAACATTTTAACTGTATTTCAGATATTATTCTGATGTATATTAGCCTTTTAAAATACTCTTCAGAATATAGGGGTCAGTCCCAACTTTGCATAGTATTGCTTAAAGAAAAATACAGTAATCAACTTGTTTAGAGCCAACTTTGGAGACGTTTTTGTGCTTTTCAAAACTGTGGTGATTTGAGATTATCTTAATTAAGAGTACTTATTTTCCCTACAATTTCCTGATTTATATTTTACCCTCTTCCACTCCATAGATGACTACTTTTCAGCACATTTTATATTCAGGAAGAATGGCACTGCTCAAAGCACAGTACTGAGGAAGGAAATAACTGGTGCATTGTACTGATGCATTATATAAATGGTTTATAGCTGGGAAGTTTTTTAAAAATCATAAACACAGATAAATCGAAATATGAATGAGTAGAGGAAATGCTGAGATGTAGCAATCCTGGTACCTACAAAGCACTATTTTTTTTTTCCTTGGTAGTGGAATCTAATTAAAAAATCTGACTAATCACGTACATGATTATTTAACGTTTGAGTAACTTGTATAAACAAAATACCTTAAGATATTTTAGTCATTCATTCAATAGGTGTTTAATGAATATCTGTATACAAGGCACTGATGAGTAAAACACAATTTCTGCCTTCAAGTAGCTTGAAGAAATAAAACAAGTAGCTTTATCTCAAGAAGAAATAAGATGGTAAGTTTAATTTTAATTAAATAAGATGGTAAGTTTAATAAGATGGTAAGATGTAATTTTCTCTAAATTACAGTTATTTGGAATAATTACTATAAACAGAATACTATGGTAGTTTAAAGGAGGGGAGATTATTTCCAGCTGGGGGAATGTAGAGCATTACAATATACTCTGTTACTTGGTTGTAATACTCTGCATTCCCCCAGCTTGTTAATTTTTACCAATTAAGAGCTTCTGCAATAAGAAAAATAAATTCCAAGGATTTTAAATACTCAATATTATATGATAACCGATATTTATGTAATTTTTACTATTTAGAAATATTTTATTTAATCTTTTCAACAACTACTTTTCTGTTCTTTTAATAGACATTTTCATAAACAATCTAAAGAAGTGTCTTGTAACCAATGAAGTTTTGTTTTGTTTTTGTTTTTGGTTTTGGTTTTTTTGAGATGGAGTCTCGCTCTGTCACCCAGGCTAGAGTACAATAGTGCAATCTTGGCTCACTGCAGCCTCTGCCTCTTGGATTCAAGCAATTCTACTGCCTCAGTCTCCTAAGTAGCTGGGATTACATGTGCCTGCCACCACATCCAGCTAATTTTTTGTATTTTTAGTAGAGATGGTGTTTCACCACGTTGACCAGGCTGGTCTGGAACTCCCGACCTCAAGTGATCCACCCACCTTGGCCTCCCAAAGTGCTGGGTGTACAGGTATGAGCCACCATGCCCAGCCTCAGTGAAATACTTGAATGCTCACTATGAACCTAGAATTTTAATTCATACTCTCCCCTCCCAAAGTTAAACACTTATTAACGATGTCATTTTATTTTATTTTATTATTATTTTTTTGTTGTTGAGACGGAGTCTCGCTCTGTTGCCCAGGGTGGAGTGCAGTGGCCGGATCTCAGCTCACTGCAAGCTCCACCTCCCGGGTTTACGTCATTCTCCTGCCTCAGCCTCCCAAGTAGCTGGGACTACAGGCGCCCACCACCTCGCCCGGCTAGTTTTTTGTATTTTTTTTAGTAGAGACGGGGTTTCACTGTGTTAGCCAGGATGGTCTCGATCTCCTGACCTCGTGATCCGCCCGTCTTGGCCTCCCAAAGTGCTGGGATTACAGGCTTGAGCCACCGCGCCCGGCCAACGATGTCATTTTATATCAGTTTCCCACCAAGACACCTTTAAATAAGTAGTGGGCGGGGATTTATTTGGCTTTTACTTCAGCCACATAAATTATTTAAAATGTCACTTAAAAAATAATGTTGATTTTAACAGTTTTTAAGAGGAAAATATACTCTTTCTTAAATACTCCTACAAGGATGTATAAGGGTATGAAATATTTGAAATTGCGGCCAGGCGCAGTGGCTCACATCTGTAATCCCAGCACTTTGGGAGGCCGAAGTGGGCGGATTACGAGGTCAGGAGATCGAGACCACGGTGAAACCCCGTCTCTACTAAAAATACAAAAAACTAGCCAGGTATAGCCGGCGTGGTGGTGGGCACCTGTAGTCCCAGCTACTCGGGAGGCTGAGGCAGGAGAATGGCATGAACACGGGAGGCGGAGCTTGCAGTGAGGCGATATCACGCCACTGCACTCCAGCCTGGATGACAGAGCGAGACTAAGTCTCAAAAAAAAAAAAAAAAAAAAATTGAAATTGCAGTATGAATTTGAAATATTTGAAATATGCAAGGATAAAATTGTGAAATACTCATCTGCATATCTTATGTTTTTGAGTAAAACTGAAATAAGGATTATGTATGGGTTAGAGTCAGTTTTCTCTGGCTCTTCATCTTTTGAATAAACAAATAGGTAGTAGATTCAAGCACAGGGAGTTTGCACCATACAGAATAAAATTGAAAGTAATGGTAATACTTTATTCAGTAACCCAAAGTAGAAGCCATGGAACCATCAATGATTCTTTAATTTCTGAGCCATCAGTGATTTTTTTAATTTCTCTTAACCCTAATGTTCAGGCACCAGGTGCTGTCAATTTTATCTTTTAAATAATCTTTCATTCCTTTTATCACTGCCATATATCAGACATACTGTCATCATTGCCCACATTATTATAGTGGTCTCTAAACTGATCACGTTGCTTTCTTTTTTCTGTCTGCTGTGACTAAAAATTTTTTTTTTTTTTTTTTTTTTTGAGACAGAGTCTCGCTCTGTTGCCCAGGCTGGAGTGCAGTGGCCGATCTCGGCTGACTGCAACCTTTGCCTCCCGGGTTCATGCCATTCTCCTGCCTCAGCTTCCTGAGTAGCTGGGACTACAGGCATCCACCACCACGCCCGGCTAATTTTTTTTATATGTTTAGTAGAGACGGGTTTCACCGTGTTAGCCAGGATGGTCTCGATCTCCTGACCTCGTGATCTACCCGCCTCGGCCTCCCAAAGTGCTGGGATTACAGGCGTGAGCCACTGTGCCCCGCTTAAAATTTTTACTCTAAAACGTAAATATGATCATGTGATTTGCCTGCATCAAATTATTCATTGATTTCATCACACATAAAATGAAATCCACATTGCCAAGTGTGCTCTGACTTTTAGTTCTCTTTCTAAGAGAGGAAGTGTATTCCACTTACAAACATTGGTGATTCTTAAATAAACCCTCCTCTGTGGACACATTGTTCCCCTTTGCCTAGAATACCTAACTTTTTCCTCTTTATTTCCCCCACTCTTTTGCTTCATTAACCGCTCTTTTTCCACTGACACAGTTGGGCATTCCTGACTCTTCCGCTCTTATTTCCACAAAATTTTGTTAGTGCTTTCCTTCCTTCTGTAGTCTAATAATATGTGTTGTTTGCCTTGCTCTTCTGTAAGGTCCTTTAGAGTGACAGTTGTGATGCCACCATGGTATCACTAAATCATTGTTATAAAGAAAGCATCTGAAATAATAGACACTATTTATTGAACATATATGTATATATGACACTTGGTAAGAATTTAGCACGTATAATCTGTAATCTTCACAACAACCCAATGAGGTAGGTGCTATTATGATTATTCCTATTTTACAGAGGCGGAAACTAAGAGATTTTAATTTTAATAACTTTTCCGTGGTCTTACTGTTAGGAAGTAGCTGGGGTAGGATTCCAGAGGCCTCTTCTTCATACTGTTCTGATAAGGCCCACTGTGTTACCATTTCTCAGGATTGCTTGCATTCTAACAGGAGAAGCCTTAGTCGGCACTAAACTGATTAAGGGACCCCTTTTTTTTTTTTTAATGGAAAACATCTTCACACCCCTATTAACTCCCCTACTTGCAAGTACAGTTGAGTGTCTATTTACCTTTTCCCCCACAATTTGGATAATAAAAAATAGTAAAGTTACATATATTTTAAATAAGTTTATTGACATATTGACATATAATTTATGTACAACAAACTGCACTTTTAAAGTATGCAATTTGATAATTTTTGACATACCTATACAACCTTGGAATCATCATCACAAGATAATTAACATGTCCATTGTCCCCCCTGCCTTTCCTATCCACCATATATTCTTGTTCTTAGGCAACCAGTGATCTGCTATTGTTCGTTGTAGGCTACTTTACATATCCTAGAGTTTCATATAAATGGAATCATGCAGTATGTGCTCTTCTGGTCTAACTTCTTTCACTCAGCATAATGATTTTGAGAGTCATCATGTTATTATATGTATCAGCAATTCATTCTGCAGATGCTTATTTTGAATTTTAGTTATTATAGAAAGTAAATAATTTTTTTTCTCTGTTGTATCTTTAGAAAAGGTTTACATGGGACTGATGACACATTCTTTGAGCCTAAAGTCCCTCCTGGGGCTTGTTTTGATATACTATGTGTAAGTCCTTTAACATTTGAATGGAGATAGAAAAAACTTACATATGCTTCTGCAGGGATTTAAATGCATTTTCATTTTCAGTGAATGGTCTTTTCATTCAGTATTATGAATATGATGTAAAATCAAGCAGTTAAATACATTTAACTCACTTTAGGAGTGTAATATTTTACTTCTGAGTACTATCTTCTTTACCCTTCTTGGGGAATCTTGGGGGAAACCCTTCTGCTAGGTCTCACGTGGGAGGTGGATATCTCTGAAGTGGTTATCTCAGAAGTTCATATTGATGTTAGCCATAGATATTAAGCTATAAAGTGCTAACCAATCAATATGGTTTGAATGACTTGTTTTGACACTACATAGGGACTCAATCTGAATGGGAAAAAAAGGTGCCTCTCCCAGCCAATCTCCAAGATAACATTTCAACCTTGTTATTTAATGTTAGGAGGAAAAAAAATCTTTATTTTAGTCTGCTGTTATGAAAAAACAGACGTGTTAAAATCCATTATTAATTGCTATATTAATCTCACTGACCTCCTCCTTTTAAAAAACTTTTCAGGTGCGTATAACCCGTATATAGAGATAATTGAACAACCCAGGCAGAGGGGAATGCGTTTTAGATACAAATGTGAAGGGCGATCAGCGGGCAGCATTCCAGGGGAGCACAGCACAGACAACAACCGAACATACCCTTCTATTCAGGTAATAGACCCTTCTTCTATGTCTATCTCGCTATTAGTTGCTTCATATATTAGCTATAGCAATTATTTTAAAGGGACAGTTTCTTAACAATCATCTCCACAGTTTTGTCTTTTTCTTTTTGCCTTTTTTTTTTTCTAAATGGATCTGTTAAAAAGACATCTATTAGAGAGATGTCTAAGGACATCTCTTAAATATAATATGGAGTCTTCCCCACTGCAGATAGTTATATGGTGCTGTGTATTAACCTAAGTAGAGCGACTCATAATGTTTAGTCGCTCTACTTAGGTTAATACACAGCACCATATAGCTATCTGCGGTGGGGGTAGTTGGCAGCTTTTGGATCATGTTCTTTTTCATGGAACACAAAGATAATAAGGAAAACCCATTCTCTACAGAGGTGAGTGATACTATTCTGTAGATTAAACATAGGTTTGATAACTCAATCATAATTCTTCTTGGCTAGTCTTAGGGCTAGAACATTTTTTTGTCCTTTTTCTTACCTTTGTTGCTTGTCTCTGATTCTCTGGGTCATTGACTGATTTGAAATACCACTTTATAAATGTAGTTTTCTCACATTAGCATAAATTTTTAAAAGCTTTTGACTAAAAATGACTTTGGTAAACATACTAATAGTTATAAGATGTACTAAATTTATTTATTTATTTTTGAGATGGAGTTTCGTGTTTGTTGCCCAGGCTGGAGTGCAATGTCACAATCTTGGCTCACTGCGACCTCCACCTCCTGGGTTCAAGTGATTCTCCTGCCTCAGCCTACCGAGTAGCTGGGATTACAGGTGCCCACCACCACGCCCAGCTGATTTTTGTATTTTTTAGTAGAGGCAAGGTTTCACCATGTTGGCCAGGCTGATCTCAAACTCCTGACCTCAGGTGATCCACCCGTCTCGGCCTCCCAAAGCGTTGGGATTACAGGCATGAGCCACCGCGCCCGGCCAAGATGTACTAAATTTATTTACTTATTATATATTTATTTATTTATTTTTTGAGACGGAGTCTCACTCTTTTGCCTAGGCTGTAGTGCAGTGTCACAATCTCTGCTCACTGCAAGCTCCACCTCCCGGGTTCACGCCATTCTCCTGCCTCAGCCTCCCGAGTAGCTGGGACTACAGGTGCTCACCACCACTGGTGCCTGGCTAATTTTTTTGCATTTTTAGTAGAAATGGGGTTTCACCATGTTAGCCAGGATAGGATGGTCTTGATCTCCTGACCTTGTGATCCACCCACCTCAGCCTCCCAAAGTGCTGGGATTACAGGTGTGAGCCACCACGCCCGGCCTATTTTTTATTTTTTTGAGACAGAGTTTCACTCTGTCGCCCAGGCTGGAGGGCAATCGCATGATCTTGGCTCACTGCAACCTCCGCCTCCCGGGTTCAAGTGATTCTCCTGTCTCAGCCTTCTGAGTAGCTGGGACTACAGGCGTGTGCCACCACACCCAGCTAATTTTTGTATTTTTAGTAGAGACGGGGTTTCACCGTGTTAGCCAGGATGGTCTCAATCTCCTGACCTCATGATCCGCTCGCCTCGGTCTCCCAAAGTGCTGGGATTACAGGCGTGAGCCACTGCACCCAGCCCAATGTACTAAATTTATATTTTCTATTTGTAAACTGTTTTTCATTTGAGTTTCAGTGAAGGGTTTATCCTTTAAATGCCAATTAAAAACTTGAATGGTAAAGTAGATTTTGAAAAGTGTTACTTTTTTTTTTATTTGAAAAGTGTTACTTTTATCAACAGATCTTAATTCATTGTTTTATACCTAGATTATTTACAAAGTCTATTCTGTTGATGAACTTAAAGGGAATTGCTAAGTTATAGAATAAATCAGTGGCAAAATTATATATTGAATTCCAGATTTCTTTTTTTATCACATTTTTGGCAGTAGTATGGATTTGGGTTATCTAAGTCTTTTAAATGTTAAAATGGGTGAGATACTAATAAAAAGGAACTAAGGAAATACTCTGGCCAGTTTTTTGAGTCATTTTTAAAGTTTTCTTCATAATTCGTCTTATCCTATGCATCTCTAAAATATTTCTAAGATCTGTATTTTTACTATTCCAGTAGGTCCTAAACACTTTACAGCTTGAGTTGTGTATTTGCCTACTTACAGTCTTGAGCAATTACCTTTACTTTCATACAGAAAGAAATGTAATACTTCCTGGTTACTTTCAAATTCTAATTCAAAATTATGGATTTTAGTTTCCTCTACCTCGTAAGCTAGCCATTCTTACTTTACCTTGCTCCTTTGTGGTATGCTGGTTTTTATATTCCCCACTTTGTTCTTGCAAATTTACTAGCTTTCAAACTAAGCATTATTTCCTGTCCTCATTCCTCTTCCATGTTAAACTCTCCTTTTTACTCTGTGTTCTAAGATGTACTTTCTGTGTGAAATTTGATGTTGTTAAACTCAATTTGATTTATTGCCTATTCTAGAGTGCACTTGGGGTATGCTTACTGAAAAAATATTTTTGTGAAGTGAAATGTCACATATTAAGTAAAATGATCATATTTATGTGCTATCCTTTCCAATGTGGCTTAAATATATATTCAAGGAATGTTTATGGTATGACAGTACATTTAAGAGCTGGGCATTTAGTGACTTAACATCTGTTTTCTCATGTTCTATGATAAAATTTGGGTAGAGTTTTACTTGTTTTAAAAGGAGAATTAAGCAGAGTCAAATGATATGACCAAATGAAATTAGGGCAGAAAATATGTCAAGAAGCTGAGAGGTAAGTTCTTCTATACTGGTATTCTCTGGAAAGCTTCATCTAAAGTGCAGTTGTTTGTCAGTTGGACTTTATTTATTTAGTGCCAATTACATTATAATTAATGTAAATTGAACTCTCATTTAGTAGATCAGTTTCTAATGCGATCTATTTGGATCATATATTTAATTTCCCCCTTTTTTCAGATTATGAACTATTATGGAAAAGGAAAAGTGAGAATTACATTAGTAACAAAGAATGACCCATATAAACCTCATCCTCATGATTTAGTTGGAAAAGACTGCAGAGACGGCTACTATGAAGCAGAATTTGGACAAGAACGCAGACCTTTGTTGTAAGTACTCAGTTACAGACATCTTCAGAAATAAGATAAGACATAGGACATTCTGTTTCTTCTCCATGACAGTCGGTTACTTTTTAGCAGAATAATTTTCTCATTCTACTTCTATTTACTATATTTTACACTTATATTTTTACTATTTGCATTAGAACTACCCTTTCATTCTTCATTAGTAGACACATCTTATGATGGTTAGCAGGCAGACATTTTTATTGTTATTAAAAGTAAACGTAAACTTATTGTATACTGTGATTTCCTTTCTTGGGGTGGACAGTTTTTGAAAGAATTTTTCACTCTTTTTTTTTTTTTTTTCCAAGACGGAGTTTTGCTCTTGTTGCCTAGGCTAGAGTGCAGTGGCACAATCTTGGCTCACTGCAACCTCCACCTCCTGGGTTCAAGCGATTCTCCTGCCTCAGCCTCCCGAGTAGCTGGGATTACAGGCATGCGCCACCACGCCTGGCTAATTTTTTTTGTATTTTTATTAGAGATGGGGTTTCTGCATGTTGGTCGGGCTGGTCTCGAACTCCCAACCTCAGATGATCTGCCTGCCTCTGCCTCCCAAAGTGTTGGGATTACAGGCGTGGGCCACCGCGCCCGGCCTCTGTCTTTTCATTTATAGTTAACTTATTATTATTTTGAGACAGGGTCTCCCTCTGTTACCCAGGCTGGAGTGTAGTGGCATGATCTCGGCCCATTGCATCCTTCACCTCCAGACTCAAGCCATCTTCAGCCTCAGCCTCCTGAGTAGCTGGGACTATAGGCATGCACCACCATGCCCGGCTAATTTTTGTATTTTTTGTAGAGATTGGGTTTTGCTGTGTTGCCCAGGGTGGTCTTGAACTCCTGGACTCAAGCAATCTTCCTGCTTTGGCCTCCCAAAGTGCTTGGGATTACAGATGTGAGCCATTGTGCCACACCCATTTACAGTTAACATAAAAATGCCTGGATGTGAGAAAAATCAACTGGAAAACTCTAGAGTTATTATTTAGAAAATGGCAGGTTATAGAATTAACATATAACAATAGTTCTAAGAGAAAAATAATCATGTAATATTTCATGATAGTGAGGCTACCAGAAGATGGGCCCATTCATCATGTTAGAATGTAAATTAATAAAGTCGTCTGGTAGGCAATTTAACTGCATAACAAAAGCCCGAAAAATATGAATGCCTCTTGAGCCAGCCATTCCACTTCTAGGAGTTTAGCCTCAGAAAATAATTACATGTACTCAGACATTATGCTCTAATGCTGTTCGTTGCAGTTCTCTTTTTAATGGCAAAAAGCTAGAAGCAATTCAAATAGTAAGCAAAGGGGATTAATTAAATAAACTGATACATTCATGCAATGTACTCCTGTACAGCCTTAAAAATCATATTGCCAGTATGTCTATTGGTATGTAAAGATAGTCACACTATATTAGATAAATAGGTTTTCTGTTTTTTGGTTTTTTTGTTTTTGTGTTTGAGACAGAGTCTTGCTTTGTTGCCCAGGCTGCAGTGCAGTGGTGTGATTTTGGCTCACTGCAGCCTCCACCTCCCTGGTTCAAGCGATTCTCCTGCCTGAGCCTCCCATGTTAGCTGGTATTACAGGCATGTACCACCACACCCAGCTAATTTTTTGGTATTTTTATTAGAGACAGGGTTTCACCATGTTGACTGGGCTGGTCTCGAATTCCTGACCTCAGGTGATCCACCTGCCTCAGCCTCCCAAAGTACTGGGATTACAAGCATGAGCCACGTTGCCTGGCCAGATAAATAGGTTTTAAAACGATATGTAAAGAATAATCCTATTTTCGTTTAAGATAAATTTATACATATATATGATGTATATATGTTAATACTAAGGTATTAGTAGTTGTCTGGGTGGGTAAGATTGTAGGGTTTTATGTTTTTCTTTTAACTTATATTTTATAATTCATTTTTGTAATGAACATGTATTGGCTTTTGGGGAAAAATGAACTAATTACAACAGAAAAGAAGTTAATAGTCTCTACATATATTAGTAATAACCATTTAGAAAAAAATGCTTTAAATGCTCCTCTTACAATAACATAAAATATCTAGTATTATACACACTTGGCAAATATTTGTCTATATTACTTGACCTCCCAACAACATTTTACACTGTGATCACTCTTTACCTGAAATATTTTTATTCCTTATTTTCTGTGAAAACAAACTTCCGTTTTACTTCCTGCTTTTCTGGCTGTTCTTTCTTAGTTACAGGCAGTTAAATTTTTGGATCACCTTACTTACTGTCCTAATAATGCTCTTTATGGCTGTTCCATCTCTCTCCCCAATTCAGGATCCCATTAAGGATTACACACTATAGGTAGCATTATATTTAACATGAATAACATGAATAATATTTTCATGTTAACATTAAACATTTTGGGCAAGAAATCTATAGAAGTGATGCAGTATAATTCTCAAAATATTCCTTCAGTTTTTTACATTATTAGTAATATTATCTTGGCATTCTATTATAAAGAAGAACTTTCCCTTCCTCTCTTTCTCCATTTAAAAAGTATCACTGTAAACTCATGCATTCTTGTATTTAATGTATTATAGTTATTGTTATTCTTTTGATTTTCAAATTGACTCAGATTTGATTAATGCAAGCCTCTTCAAACTGTCTCCTGTGTTTTTTTGATATGTCTTCATCTTTCTTTGAGCACTTTTTTACTTTCTGACAAAACAAAATGTTCAAGACTTGTGCTTTTCTTTTTTGAGACAGAGCCTCGCTCTGTTGCCCAGGCTGGAGTGCAGTGGTGCAATCTCGCCTCACTGCAACCTCCCCCTTCCGAGTTCATGTGATTTTTGTGCCTTGGCCTCCCAAGTAGCTGGGATTACCAGCGTGCACCACCATACCCAGGTAATTTTTGTATTTTTAGTAGATACAGGGTTTCATCACGTTGGCCAGGCTTGTCTCAAACTCCTGACCTCAATGATCCTCCTGCCTCAGCCTCCCAAAATGCTGGGATTACAGGCATGAGCCACCATGCCTGGCCATCTTGTGCTTTGTTTGCCCAGCCATGAAGCTATCAGCTTTTTCCAGAGATTCTTGGTTCCTTTTGGTGGGGAATGGTATTTAGTCTGATTGCCTTCTCAACATATTCCCTTTAATGTCTCAAAAGTACCTTAAGTAGCCAGGCACAGTGCCCAATGCTTGTAGTTACAGCTACTTAGGAGGCTGAAGCAGGAGGATTGCTTGAGCCCAGGAGTTTGAGTCCAGCCTGGGCAACATAGCGAGATCTTATCTCTTAAAAAAAAAAAAAAAAAAAAAAAAAAGCACTTCAAATAGAATATGCCCCAAACCATGATTTTACTGTGATCATCTCTCTTTCCCCTCATAATTGGTCTTGTTCCAATGTGCCATGTGTTAGTGATTGCTATGAAAGGCCTATAGGTGTCATCTCTGGCATTCCTCATCCAGGTGTACACGTTGAATCTACTAACAATTACTTTCTCAAGCGGTTCTGAATCTATCCACTTCACTCAGTGAAATTCATCACTGTCGTACTACCACTATAGTCTAAACCGGGGCTGCTGGAATAACCTGACTGGTCTTGCATCAACCATTTTGTACCTTTTCCAAACCTTCTATCTTTCCTCACTTTAGCCAGAGTGATCTTATGGAATTCCACATACAAATGGAATTGTCTCTCCCTTGCTTAAAACATTTTAATGGGTTTGTTTGGCTCTTGGAATAAAGACAGCATTCCTTCTATATCCTATAAGGCCCACATGACCCACCTGTATTTCTAGCCTCCAATTAACTCTACTTTCCTTAATTTTTACACTCCACTCACAAAGCCTTCCTGTAGTTTCCTCTGTTTCCTCCTCCAGTGCTCTTCTATAGGGGTCTCTGTGTGACCTGTTCCTTTTGCCTGGAAGTCTCTTCTGTTCCATCATAGGCTCCCATAACATCATGTATACTTCCTTCATAAAACTTGTTATGATTGCAGTTTAGCATTTGTGTATGTGTGATTATTTAATGTATATCTGCTTCACTAGACCAGAGACTACCAGACTTTTTCTGTAAAGTACTAGATAGTAAATATTTGGGGTTTTGCAAGCTGTATGGTCTCTGTTGCTCAGCTGTGCTGTTGTAGCATGAAAGCGGCCATAGATAATATGTAAACATCAGTTTGGCTGTGTTCCAATAAAACTTTATGTGCAAAGACAGACAAGATGCTGGATTTGGTCGATGAGTTAGTTTGCCAACCTTTCCACTAGACTGTAAGCTTCTTGAGGAAAGGGATTGTATATCCCCATTACTTTGCAGAGTTTTTGGTATATAGTACGAACCCCAAAACTTGTTGAATGTCTGTGAATGAATGAATGAATAATTGATTCAAACAATCTCTTGATCCTTCATTTCAGAATTTCAAAAATTACCACCACCTCTAATATTCTGTGACTAGCAGTCAAATATGAGATTATCCATATGAAACAAAATGAAGTAATATAAATATATTAATATGAAGAATTCTGTAAAATCTTTTGCCAAAGAAAAAGAATCAAACCAAGAATCTTTCAAAGAAGTGGAATACTTTTCAGGAAGAGGATTATAGTTCCTAGATTTCAAGAAAGGATTAAGAATTCAAACTTTAGCCGACTAAGCGTAGTGGCTCATCCCTATAATCTTAGCACTTTGGGAGGCTGAGGCAGGCAGATGCTTGAGTCCAGGAGCTTCAGACCAGCCTGGGCAACATGGTGAAACCCTTACTCTAGAAAAATATAAAAATTAGCTGGGTAGAGTGTCATGTACCTGTAGTCCAGCTACTCAGGAGACTGAGGTGGGAGGATCACCTGAGCCTGGGAGGTGGAGTTTGCAGTGAGCTGTTATGGTGCCACTGCACTCCAGCCTGGGTGGCCGAGTGAGATCATCTCAAAAAAAAATTTTTTTTTTAAGATTTATTTTTGTAGTTATTGGAGGCAGAGGAAGGAAATGTGAGATATTTTAGGTGCTAGCAAAATTGTAAGTGTGTTGAATGTGAAGAGCATGAACATAAGACAGCATGAGCATGGAGACAGGCAGACAAAGTAGCCTCTAGTTGCCAGTGTCATGTGAAGTTTGAACAATAGTAATGTTATTATAATTGAGTTTTGCTTCCTTATTCACACCCACCCAATTTTACTGATGTCATGGTTTTTCCATGTGGGAACAAGTATGACTGATGGTGGTGGGGGAGTTCCCCCCACCATCATCTATGCTACACATATGCAAATTAGTAATATTTGTAGCTATTGGGAAGTTTTTCGTAAATGACATTTTGAAACTTGTTAAATATTATTGTTAGCATTAAAATTCTTTCTAATAAAAAAATTTTAGTAATTTTTTGTGATGAATGGCTGTAACTTTATATGGCACAAAACATATTCTACTGCTAGTAACAGTGAATTCAGGGCTCAAAAAGCAAATCTCTGTGGAGCTAGGCAAACAGCATAAAAGAGTGGTGTGGGTCAAGTGTAGGAGGACTAACAGGCACTATAGCAAACTGAAGAGCCCTGCATAAATGGGGTTCAGTCCCTAGCCTGTTGTTTCTGTGCCAACCTAGTATTGCCAGGTCTTTAACATGTACAAGAGAAGCCAGAAATCCAGATGTTCATATGCAATTACCCGATTTCTAAATGTAGATAATCTGTGCAGATTTTTAAAAATATAGGCAACACTTTTGTGGGCCTAGCAAAACATAGGTGTGAGCTCCAGCCTGTGAACATCTTTTTACAGCTTTTGCTTTGTGTTATCAAACATACAGACTTTATTGATTTGATTCCGAATTTGGGAGGTAAATTTTACCATTTGGTATTGCTTTACAGTTAATCTATATTTTGGTATGTTTGACATAGGCATATTAGTAAGATGTAATTGTAAAACACTGTATGTTAAAATGATATAGTATATATCATTTTAACAGTTCTTAGAAGTACAGCCCCACTTCCTTTTTTTTTTTTTTTTTGAGACGGAGTTTTGCTCTTGCTGCCCAGGCTGGAGCGCAATGGTGTGATCTCGGCTCACTGCAACCTCTGCCTCCCGGGCTCAAGCGATTCTCCTGCCTCAGCCTCCCGAGTAGCTGAGATTACAAGCATGCGCCACTATGCCCGGCTAATTTTGTATTTTTAGTAGAGACGGGGTTTCTCCATGTTGGTCAGGCTGGTCTCGAACTCCCGACCTCAGGTGATCCACCTGCCTTGGCCTCCCAAAGTGCTGGGATTACAGGCATGCCACGCACCCAGCCATATAACCCCACTTCTTACTCTCTGATCTTTATTAAGGGCAATTGGAAGCACATTCATGCTTTGGTATGTCCAGCTGACAGCATGATAACTTCAGTATTGCTATGTTTGCTTTTTGCAGTATTCCATGTGTTTATAATGCAGTTTTGAATATTGTTTTTTTCCTCCTAGTTTCCAAAATCTGGGTATTCGATGTGTGAAGAAAAAAGAAGTAAAAGAAGCTATTATTTCAAGAATAAAGGCAGGAATCAATCCATTCAATGGTAAGTATGTTTGATAAAATCATTTCTCTTTATTTGGGTGTTGATTTCTATTTATTTTTTCTCCCCCGCCCCCCGGCCTTTTTTTTTTTTTTGAGACAGAATTTTGCTCTTGTCACTAGGCTGGAGCGCAATGGCACAATCTCAGCTCACTGCAACCTCCATCTCCCAGGTTCAAGCGATTCTCCTGCCTCAGCCTCCGAAGTAGCTGGGATTACAGGCACCCACCATCACACCCAGCTAATTTTTGTATTTTAAGTAGAGATGGGGTTTCACCATGTTAGCCAGGCTGGTCTCGAACACCTGACATCAGGTGATCTACCCGCTTTGGCATCCCAAAGTGCTGGGATTACAGGTGTGAGCCATTGTGCCCAGCTATTTATATCTTGAACCTGTGTTTTAAATTCTGTGTTTACTTTTCTACTTGTTGACTTATACCTGTATCTGAGGAATGAAGTATACTATTTAAAATAGTTTCTTCACAGTTGTTGAAAAAAATCTTACGCACACAGAGGTTTTTGGTATTGTTGGAGAGTATCACTGTTTTATATAATAAAACTTCAAAATGTTGTGATCCTTTCTGAATGTGGCCATCCTTATGCCACTTCCAGCTGACAACATACTCTGCCCCTTTTGAATGTTAAATAGGCACTGTGTTTATAAGGTATTGGGGTGCATTTAGCTCAAGGGTATATTCGCCAGTAAGATTTAATCCCAATGTGGAAGAAGAAGCATAGAGATAATAGATATCACACAAAGTATTTTCATAGCATATTTGTGTATATGTTTATCTACTGTTTAGTGAATTTTATTGAGGATAGCATTTATTAAGTATTTATACTTATAGTACTATCTGCCTTGTGCTATAGGTATAAATACTTAATACTTCCTGTTACTTGTAAGCTGTCTGTATTGTTTGAGTAGGTAGGTACTACCACAGTAGATGCTGGCATCCTATACTTAGAGTAGCCTCCATTCTGAAGTCTTCTGCAGCTACTTAAATATGCAGAAGCCAGGAATTAATTGACTATAATATTTTCAAAGAATATATTTCTTGGTCATATTTAAGACATCCTTATACTAGTGGTTTGTATTTTTCCTGGATGTATAAAAGTAATTTAAGAGCTATGTTGATAATTTAAGGAATATATTCACAGATAATTACTGTTTTATGAGCCATAAGATCTGCATCTCTTTTCTCTAGGTTTTATTTTTCATACTATTTAGTATAAAGCTGAAAGCAAAAGTCCCCTTCTTCCCTTCCAGCCTTAGCAGGGGAGACTGCTATTAAGTTTGACGTATATTTTTCTGGAATTTTCTTTATACATATTTAGTTATATGTAGAAATATATATTTTATATAAAAGGAATCATGCTATATATCCTATTCTATTCCTTCATTTTTTTCCACTCAGGAATATACCTTAAACTTTCTGTGTCAGTACTTACAAATCTTTTTATTTTTTTTTAACAGAGTATTTTATTGTTTGGGTGGAACATAACTTGTTTATTTAGTCATCTTTTTTTTTTTTTTTTCTTTTGAGGTAGTCTTGTTCTGTCACCCAGGATGGAGTGCAGTGATGTGATCACAGATCACTGCAGCATTGACATCCTGGGCTCAAGCGATCATCCCACCTCAGCCTCCTGAGTAGTTGGCGCACCACCATGCCCAGCTAGTTTTTGTATTTTTTGTAGAGACAGGGTCTCGCCATGTTTCCCAGGCTAGTCTCAGAACTTCTGAGCTCAGCAATCCACTTGCCTCAGCCTCCTGAAGTGCTGGGATTACAGGCATGAGCCTCTGCACCTGGTCTATTTAGTCTTCTATTAATGAACATTTATGTTGTTTTCATTTTGTTTTAAAAGCTCCACTGAACATACACTTTGAGCTCTTGTGTGATTATTTCCCTAGGATAAATTTTTGGAAATGGAAAATTTCTGGGTCAAGAGTATGCTCATTTAAAATTGTGAATCATTGCCAAATTAATAGGCCAGACTTTTAAAGAGGCAGATAAGTCTAGATGCAATATAAAACAAGGAAATTATAAGTGATAGCTGTCATTTATTAAGCACTTGTTGTATGTCAGGGAGTAAACGTTAGTGCTTTATGTACACTATTTTATTTAATCGTTGGAACAATTCTGCTTTATGGAAGGGAATACCAAGGCTTTTGTTAGTTAACCGTCCCAAATCATGCTGCAAATATAAGTGGCAGACCTGGGATTCATTTACAGGTTCCTTGACTCCAGTGATAAAGGGTTAAAAAGGAAGATGCTGTCTGTGGAGTTTCTTTTTCTTAGTTTTGGCAGTTCAGAATCAGGCATGTTTTTTGAGATGCCTGGGCTGGAGTGCAGGGATGTGATCACAACTCACTGCAGCCTTGATCTCCCAGGCTCAGGTGATTCTCCCACCTCAGCTTCCCAAGTAGCTGAGACTACAGGTGTGCATCACCATGCCCAGCTAATTTTTTTTTTTTTTTTTTGAGACAGAGTCTCACCCTGTCACCCAGGCTGGAGTGCAGTGTCACAGTCTCGGCTCGCTGCAACCCCCACCTCCTGGATTCAAGCAATTCTCGTGCCTCAGCCTCTCGAGTAGCTGGAATTATAGACATGTACTATGCCTGGCTAATTTTTGTATTTTTAGTAGACACAGGGTTTCACCATGTCGGCCAGCCTGGTCTTGAACTCCCGACCTCAAGTGATCCTCCTGCCTTGGCCTCCCAAAGCGTTGGGATTACAGGTGTTACCCACCACGCCCAGCAAGAGTTTTTATATTTTTTGTAGAGATGGGTTTTGCCATATTCCCCAGGCTGGTTTCAGACTCCTGGGCTCCAGTGATCCATCTGTCTCTGCCTCGCAAAATGCTGGGATTACAGGTGTGAGCCACTGAGCCCGACTCAGGCATGATAATTAATAGTGAATACTCATAATGGCACTTAAAATAGTTCTTGGTAGATAGTAAGTGCTTTATTTTATTTCATTTAATGTTTATAACAACCTACGAAATAGGTACTATTATTAACTCAATTTTATAAATAAGAAAATGGAAGCATAGGAAAATTAACTCAGGCCTGTAATCCCAGCACTTTGGGAGGCCAAGGAGGGTGGATCACGAGATCAGGAGTTCGAGACCAGCCTGACCAACGTGGTGAAACCTCATCTCTACTAAAAATACAAAAAATTAGCTGGATGTGGTGGCATGCGCCTGTAGTCCCAGCTACTTGGGAGGCTGAGGCAGGAGAATTGCTTGAACCCAGGAGGTGGAGGTTGCAGTGAGCCAAGATTGCGCCACTGCATTCCAGCCTGGGCGACAGAACGAGACTCTGTCTCAATTTAAAAAAAAAAAAATTAGCCGGGCGTGGTGGCGCACATCTGTAATCCCAGCTACTCAGGAGGCTGAGGCAGAAGAATTGCTTGAACCCGGGAGGCGGAGGTTGTGGTGAGCTGAGATCGCGCCATTGAACTCTAACCTGGGCAACAAGAGTGAAAGTCCGTCTCAAAAAAAAAAAGATTGATTATTTAAAAAAAAGAATAAGTAGGCCAGGCACAGTGGCTTACGCCTATAATCCCAGCACTTTGGGAGGCCAAGGTGGAGAGGATTGCTTGAGCCCAGGAGTTTGAGACCAGCCTACGCAATACGGTGAAACCCCATCTCTACAAAAGAAATGTTTTAATTAACCAGATGCAGTGTCACACAGCTGTGGTCTTAGCTACTCAGGAGGCCGAGGTAGGAAAACTGCTTCAGCCTGGGAGGTCAAGCCTGCAGTGAATGGTGTTCTCACTATTGCACTTCAGCCTGGGTGACAGAACGAGACCCCATCTCTAAGCAAAGAAAAGGAAAGTAATTTGTTCAAGGTTATATAGCTGATGAGTGGTAGCGCCAGGATTTGAACACAGGGAGCCTGGCTCTAAGGTCATGCTTTTAACAGCTCTACCGTGCTGCCTGGATGAATATTGATTTGGGGAAGGAACAATTCTGCCAGTTAATCCTTCCCACTATTTACGTTTTCTGTTGTTGTTTACTTGTTTTTAAAACATTCATTCCTTCCCGAGCACTTCAGTGGTTCTCTTTTTTTTTTTTTTTTTTTTTTTTGAGACGGAGTCTGGCTCTGTCGCCCGGGCTGGAGTGCAGTGGCCGGATCTCAGCTCACTGCAAGCTCCGCCTCCCGGGTTTACGCCATTCTCCTGCCTCAGCCTCCCGAGTAGCTGGGACTACAGGCGCCCGCCACCTTGCCTGGCTAGTTTTTTGTATTTTTTAGTAGAGACGGGGTTTCACCGTGTTAGCCAGGATGGTCTCGATCTTCTGACCTCGTGATCCGCCCGTCTCGGCCTCCCAAAGTGCTAGGATTACAGGGTTGAGCCACCGCGCCCGGCCAGTGGTTCTCAATTTGAATGTGCATAGGAATATCTTAGTACTTGTTAAAAATGCAGATTTCAGGCCTCACTTCCACTAATTTGATAGGGCTGGTATGGATCCTGGGAATCTGCATTTTAAAAAACATTTTTAAAATAATAACTTATCTGAGTCACATGGCACCAAAGTGTGTTAGCAGCCAGAAGTATCTGTTCAGGTCTGCAGCAGCCCCAATTCTTGCCTCCTCAGGAGACAGAAGGAGAGACTGAGACAAGCTTTAGAGCAGGAGTGAAAGTTTATTAAAAAGCTTTAGAGCAGGAAGGAAAGGAAGAAAAGTACACTTGGAAGAGGGCCAAGCAGGTGACTTGAAAGACAGGTGTGCTGGGAATCTGCATTTTAACAAACATCTAGATCAGTATTTCTTAACTCTTTGTGACCCACAGTAAGAAATAGATTTTATTTTTCAGCTCAATATATATACATACACCACACCCTTAGGACAACGATACCCTGTATATTAGTCCGTTTTCACTCTGCTGATAAAGACGTACCTGAGAATGGGAAGAAAAAGAAGTTTAATTGGACTTACAGTTTCCACATGGCTGGGGAGGCCTCAGTATCATGGCAGGAGGTGAAAGGCACTTCTTACGTGGCGGCAGCAAGAGAAAATGAGGAAAATGCAAAAGCAGAAACCCCTGATAAAACCATCATATCTTGTGAGACTTATTCACTACCACGAGAGCAGTATGGGGGAACCACCCTGATGATTCAGATTATCTCCCACTGGGTCCCTCCCACAACGCATAAGAGTTATGGGAGTACAATTCAAGATGAGATTTGGGTGGAGACACAGAGCCAAACCATATCACCCTACTACATGCAGTGTTCTCTATTCTATTCTGTACCTTTCCTTTCTCTTCTTTTTCTTTCTCTCTTGCTTTGTTAGTGCTTACCTAGCCCACTAAATTAATTTTACAGTCAGTGGTTCCCAAACTACAATTTGAAAATCTCTATCTCAGATGATTCTGATGCAAGTGATCCACAGAGTCTACTTTGAGGAACTTTGATCTGATCTACATGCTGAATTCAGCTTGTCAAGTATGGCATTTAAAGCCTTTCATAATCTGGAAGCCTTGCTTTCCATTCTGTCTTTCATTCTGTACCTCAGCTTCCTACCCCACCTTCCTCTACCTCTGAGTGCACACATGCACGTAACTTGTTTCTGCCATTCTGAACTATCTGCACCGTTAGAAGAGCCATGTTCTTTCTTACCTCTCTGCTTTTATATGTGCAGTTCCTTTGCATGAAATACCCTGATCTGCCTGGTGAATTTTTCTTACTCATCCTCCAAGTTTAAGGATCACATCCTCTTTAAAGCCTTCCCTGACCTTTACTCTGTTTTCCCAAAGTACCCGTATATATATATATATACACAATCTTGGCTCACCGCAACCTCTGTCTCCCAGGTTCAAGTGATTCTCCTGCCTCAGCCTCCTGAGTAGCTGGGATTACAGGTGCGCACCACCACGCCTGGCTAATTTTTTTTTTATTTTTAGTAGAGACGGGGTTTCACCATGGCCAGACTGGTCTTGAACTCCTGACCTCAGGTGATCTGCCCACCTTGGCCTCCCACAGTGCTGAGATTACAGGTGTGAGCCACCGTGCCTGGCCAGTACCTGTATATATTTCTTTCTTTTTTTCTTTTTTCTTTTTTAAGACGGAGTCTTCGCCCAGGCTGGAGTGCAATGGCGAGATCTAGGTTCACTGCAAGCTCCACCTCCCAGGTTCATGCCATTCTCCTGCCTCAGCCTCCTGAGTTGCTGGGACTACAGGTGCCTGCCAGCACACCCGGCTAATTTTTTTTTCATTTTTAGTAGAGACGGGGTTTCACCATGGCCAGACTGGTCTTGAACTCCTGACCTCAGGTGATCTGCCCACCTTGGCCTCCCACAGTGCTGGGATTACAGGTGTGAGCCACCGTGCCTGGCCAGTACCTGTATATATTTCTTTCTTTTTTTCTTTTTTCTTTTTTAAGACGGAGTCTTCGCCCAGGCTGGAGTGCAGTGGCGAGATCTAGGTTCACTGCAAGCTCCACCTCCCAGGTTCATGCCATTCTCCTGCCTCAGCCTCCTGAGTTGCTGGGACTACAGGTGCCTGCCAGCACACCCGGCTAATTTTTTTTTTGTATTTTTAGTAGAGACGGGGTTTTACCATGTTAGCCAGGATGGTCTCGATCTCCTGACCTTGTGATATACCTGCCTCAGCCTCCCCAAGTGCTGGGATTACAGGCGTGAGCCACCGCACCCGGCCATCCTGTATATATTTCTAATATGGTTTGCTATAACTTTGTTTACATGTTTTTCCTTCACTAAATCATGAAATTCTGGAGGATGAGATCTGTCTTCCATGTATCTCTGGCACATGAAAGAAGCTTGATTAAAATGTGTTTAAAGGGCCAGGCACGGTGGCTCATGCCTGTAATCCCAGCACTTGGGGAGGCCGAGGTGGTTGGATCACTTGAGTCTAGGAGTTTGAGACTCCTAGACAACGTTGGCAGACACCGCCTGGCCAACGCGGTGAAACCCCGTCTTACAAAAAATTGGGTGGGTATAGTGGTGCTTGCTGCAAGTCCCAGCCTGCTCCAGAGGCTGAGGTGGGAGGATCACTTGAGCCCAGCAGGCTGGGTTGCAGTGAGCCCAGATCATCCCGCTGCACTTCAGCCTAGATAACAGTGAGACCCCGTCTCAAAAAACAAAACAGACAAAAAAATGTTGAAAGAATAAATGGACAAACATGTCTTATTTGTACTTTTCTACCAAAAATATCACAGTTGTTTTCTTTATCTGAGATGCCCTGAAAGCCTTCTCAGTTCTCTTAAGTCTGAGGTAGTATCTTCCTAATTATACTGTATACTCAGCAATTAATCATTGAAAGTTTTGTGTTATCTGTTAGATCATTTGATTCTTCAGGAATTGTCTTCAAATATTAATTTCATGCTCATTGTGGACAGGGTCTGTGATGGAATCTTGTTTCCATTTCACTTTGGCACCTAAACAATGTATTTGTTTTACTGTTATATAAATCTCTACCTTCTCAGCTAAGTGCCTTGAGCTATTGAGTTTCTGCCTGCACACAATAGATTCCCCAGTTAGTTGTTTTAAGGTCGGTCTGTATCTTTCTTGTCATTAGTTCTTTAAAACTAAGGAACAGTATCTAAGGGGACATAAAGCAGTTTAATACTGTCAAATTTGAGGCTTCAAGTAAAGGATTATTCAAATTGTTTAATATGTGCCAAAGTCTAACTTGGGTGAGGAATTTAAAGACTCCAGTATCAGATTTTAACAGTGTGTACTTAGCTAGAACAAGAGTGGCAGTTAGACTTTGTAGAGGACTCTTAACTGCAAAAGTTGAAAAAAATTATTGTTATTTTTGATACGGAGTCTCGCTCTATCGCCCAGGCTGGAGTGCAGTGGCGCCATCTCGGCTCACTGCAAGCTCCGCCTCCCGGGTTCACGCCCTTCTCCTGCCTCAGCCTCCCAAGTAGCTGGGACTCCAGGCACCCACCACCATGCCTGGCTAATTTTTGGTATTTTTTAGTAGAGACGGGATTTCAC
This sequence comes from Theropithecus gelada, assembly GCF_003255815.1. Lineage (NCBI taxonomy): Eukaryota > Metazoa > Chordata > Mammalia > Primates > Cercopithecidae > Theropithecus > Theropithecus gelada. The sequence continues at coordinate 81,545,252 of NC_037681.1, forward strand.
CATGTTAGCCAGGATGGTCTCCATCTCCTGACCTCGTGGTCCGGCCACCTCAGCCTCCCAAAGTGCTGGAATTACAGGTGTGAGCCACCGCACCCGGCCAAAAAATTTTTAATTATATATCATTTTCTAGTTACGTGTTTTGGTAATGAAATGTTAGGATTTCTAGTATGCGGCAGTTAAACTCCATAGAATATCTAAACTCTATATTAAATTTTAAATTTTGTGCAATAAAATTGATTTTGACAATAAAGAATTTGCAATTAAGTTTTATTAGGTATTTTGCTATTTTCCCACGAAGAGAATCTTGAGTCGTTATGAGAGTAAAAGGCTGCTATACAGTTGAGTTTGGGAAAACTACATTACTTAGTAGTCTGAAAGGGAATACGGTTTAATAAGACAAGTAGTCTAACATAGATTCTTATTTCTGAAGTCTGGTCTAATACAAGAAAAAGCCTTTCCTTACAACTGAGAACTTAAAGCTTGAAAAAACTGGCTCATATGTACTTCGTTGTCCTTTCTTCATTGCAGTCAGAGTTTTCGAAGCCTTTTTTTCATTACCCTAGGCAGAACTTGTGTACTTTCTTGCTTTCAGTATTCCTTGAGCATACTTCCATTATAACATTTTTCATGTTGCATTATATAATTTCAGTTTATGTATCTATTTCTCATCCGGATACTCATCTCACTGAGGTCAGGCATTGTCTTTTCATATTTGTATCTAACATTTTACTGGGGTAGCACATAATAGATACTCAATAAGTATGTTGAAAGATTGAGTAAATTAATGATATACTTCTAGTATACTTCTAGCATCTTTACCGTTTGCCTGGCACATGAACACTTAAATGTCAGCTTTTATTATTATATATATAGGATAGTTTATATACTTTTTTAAGTAACAAAAATGTAAATTAATTATAACTAAATTTTAAATTTGTCCTTAAGTGAGACCTAGTTCATTTTTTTTTTTTCTATGATTTGTAGAGACAGGGTCTCCGTATGTTGCCCAGGCTGGTGTTGAACTCCTGGGCTGAAGTGAACTTCCTGCCTCAGTTTCCTAAAGTGCTGAGATTACAGGCATGAGCCACCTTGCCTGGCTGAGACATAGTTCTTAAAATTGTTATTTCAGGCCGGGTGCAGTGACTCATGCCTGTAATCCCAGCACTTTGGGAGGCCGAGATGGGCGGATTGCGAGGTCAAGAGATACAGACCATCCTGGCCAACGTGGTGAAACCCTATCTCTACTAAAAATACAAAAATTAGCTGGGCATGGTGGTGCACACCTGTAGTCCTAGCTACTTGGGAGGCTGAGGCAGGAGGAGAATCATTTGAACCCGGAGGCGGAGGTTGCAGTGAGCTGAGATGGCGCCACTGCACTCCAGCCTGAAGACAGAGCAAGACTCCGTCTCAAAAAAAAAAAATTGTTTTTCCATATGCTGTGTATTTTTGCCTTATTATTTATTTTAGTAGTGTTTGACAGTATTAGAATTTTAGAAATGTTACACTTCTAGAGCTAGTAAATATCATAATTGATTGTAAAAAGTTAATTCCTGCTTATGAAAGAAATGTAGCATGATAATATCTTCTTGGTTAAAAATGAAATTCTCATTACACACCTGATTTTAGGGTTAAAGGAGTGATATTTCTTTCTAAAGGTAGATTAAACATTTAACATAAAAAGGAAGGGGCTGGGCGCGGTGGCTCACGCCTGTCATCCCAACACTTTGGGAGGCTGAGGCGGTCGGATCACAAGGTCAGGAGATCAAGACCATCCTGGCTAACATGGTGAAACCCCATCTCTACTAAAAATACAAAAAATTAGCTGGGCATGGTGATGGGCGCCTGGAGTCCCAGCTACTTGGGAGGCTGAGGCAGGAGAATGGCGTGAACCCGGGAGGCAGAGCTTGCAGTGAACCAAGCGCATCATTGCACTCCAGCCTGGGCGACAGAGCAAGACTACGTCTCAAAAAACAAAAACAAAAAAACCCCAAAAACACATAAAAAGGAAGTAGAATAGTTATTACCTTACATTCTTTTGACTAACTACAAAGTGAAATTTTAAACTAGTTTAAGAGGAATTTGAGAGCATTTTATTGGTCTCATGCTTCCTTCCGTTAGTTTTTGCAAATGTTAAAACTGAGTATCAGGCCAGGCATGGCCGCTCACACCTGTAATCCCAGCACTATGGGGGCCCAAGGTGGGCAGATCACTTGAGGTCAGGAGTTCCAGACCAGTCTGGCCAACATGGTGAAACCCCGTCTCTACTAAAAATACAAAAATTAGCCAGACATGGTGGTGCACGCCTGTAATCCCAGCTACTTGGGAGGCGGAGGCATGAGAATCTCTTAAACCCTGGAGCTGGAGGCTGCAGTGAGCCAAGATCACAACACTGCGCTCTAACCTGGGCTACAGAGTGAGACTCCATCTCAAACAAAACAAAACAAAACAAAACTGAGTATCAGTTTTCACATTACAGAATAAAACACTGCATTTTGTATTATAGAATATGTATCTATTAAAAAGCCTACAGTAAGCGTTATCCTAAATAAGAGAAATATCAGAAGCATTCACTTTGAAATTAAGAATGAGAAACCGAGGCACACTTTTACCACTTCTATTCAACATTGTAGTGAAGATCATAGCCAGGGCAGTGAGCATTGTAGCCAGTGTACAGTGAGACTCCCCCAAAAAGTAGAGGCATAGGATTGAAAAATGAGGAAATAAAACTGTAATTATTTGAAATTATTATAGTGATAACCCAAAAGATATATAAATGGATTTTTCAAATAAGTTTAAAAGAGTGAGCTTTGCACATTGACAGTATAGCCAAGTGAGGTTTATCTCAGGAGTGGTTATTGTTAATTGAAAACTTTTTCCTAATACCCTGTTGTCATGACTTTCAGTATAGTCAGCATTGGCAATTTTTGACAGTCTTTTTGGAGACTGAATAAAAAATAAAGTTTAAAAGGGTTAGTGGATGTAAAAATTAGTATACAAAAGTCAATCATGTTTCCATACCTCAGCAGCAAATAGCTAGAAAACATCATTAAAGCAAATATCGTCAGGAAATACAAAGTACGTAGAAACAAAGAAATGATAATCAAGATTTATTTAGGGGAAATTATAAAATTTTATTATGAGATCTTAGAGAATACTTAAATAAATGGAGAGATATTCCATGCTCTCTAATAGTAATATTGTAAAAATGTCATTTTCCTGGGCTGGGCACGGTGGCTTGCACCTGTAATCCCAGCACTTTGGGAGGCCAAGGTGGGCGGATCACGAGGTCAAGAGATTGAGACTATCCTGGCCAACATGATGAAACCCTGTCCCTACTTAAAATACAAAATTAGCTGGGTGTGGTGGCATGGGCCTGTAGTCCCAGCTACTCGGGAGGCTGAGGCAGGAGAATCACTTGAACCCGGGAGGTGGAGGTTGCAGTAAGCCAAGATCATGCCACTGCACTCCGGCCTGAGTGAAGAGCAAGACTCTTGTCTCAAAAAAAAAAAAAGTCATTTTCCCCCACTTGATAAATAGATTCAATGCAATTCCATATTAAATATGGTAATTCTAAACAGGAACAGAATACTTTATAGAAAAAGAACAGTGAGGAGAAATTGACCTCATCGGAGAGAACTATTAATACTAATTAAAGCAGTGTCATATTGGGATAAGAATAGACAGATTGACTAATTAGAGTAGAATTGAGAGCCCCGAAGAGACTCCAATCACCTGTGACCCTGAACTGGAATAATTGGGTAAATTATTATCTTAACTTGTTTTTATTAATCTTTCTTAAATGTATGTATAGCTCAGATTTATTTCAGTATTTAATATTACAAGTGTTTTGGTCTTTACTTATACATTTAGTAATGTTTTTGTGACCAGAAGTTTGCCGTAGAAACTTAACTCTTATTTATATTGATTAGCCTATGGTAAAATTGGTTTTATTACAGTGTTGTTTCACTTGAAGTTGTGATTTCCAAGAACCTATAGACATCATCCTAGAAGACATTAAGTGAAGACTTACTGTTTGTATAAGCAGATTTGAAATTAAAAATATAAAAGATCTTCTGAAGTTGCAAGAGTGCTCAAAAGTATTATAAAATAGAAATAAATCATTTCAAGAAGAGATATTTCATTTTCGTCCAAAATCTTTCTTTTAAGCTATAAAAGACAGAACTGTTCAATACACATTTTTGTCAATTTAAATCTACATATTCACCCAATTTTTATAAGATAAAAATGTATAATTATTGAAAAAAGAAAAAGAATTGAGAGCCCAGAAACAGAGCTAAGGAAATACGCAACTTTAATGTATGACAGAGGTGGCATGTCATATCAAGAGGAAAGGAGGAAATGTTCGAGAAAGGAAGCTTGAAAAAAATAGTTATTTAATTAAGTTGGATTCCCTACCTCACATCATATACAAATATCAGCTGAAGATGGATTAAAGGCTTTAAAGTGAATCAACACTTTAAAAATTTATGGTAGACTATGTTGGTAAACATTTCAATCCTTGGGGTATAAAAAGACAAGACACAACATATTTTCTATAAAACTTTTGATAAATTTGATTGTATTCTTCATCTCAATTTATTATATTTTTCAGTTCTAGAATTTGATTCCTTTTTTTCAGTTTCAAGATCTCCAGTAAACTCTCAATCTTAATTCCTTGAATATATTAAGTATAGTTACTTTAAATTATGTTTCTGAAAACTTCATTATTTGGATATTTTGTGGTATGTTTTTATTGCCTGTTGCTTTCTTTTTAAAAAAAAAAAAAAATTTTTTTTATTTTGCCTCCTCATATGTCTGATTATCTAAGATAAAATACCAGTCATTTTCTGTGAAAAAGTGTAAAGATTTTAGGCCTACAATATTATCTCCCTGCAGAAAATTTTCTTCTGGCTAGTGGCCAAGTACACTAGCAATCCCAGATCACCTAAAATCAGTGAATGATTTAGGTTATTTGAAGATGGGCTTTCATCCCTGAAATCTGATATGTTTCCAGTTCACCCTTACTCCTAGGGTATAGCTCTTCCAGACCTCAAATCCCCCAAAGCCTTGGGTATTTATCAGATCCCACATCCTTGGCAGACTCTTAACTCCTTTATTTTCCCCCATAGTTTATTGAGAATTCATCTCAATCTTCTTAACCATCTCTTAGAAAATTGTCAGGCTATATTTAGATAAAAGTGGCCTCTCATTCTGAACTGTGGGTTTTCTTCTCTCCTATCTTGGTCCCATGATTTTTATGACCCTGTTAACTGTCTGATGTCATTAGAGAAATTTTGTTTCATATTTTGTCCACTTTCTTATGGTTGAATTGGTCCCAGTTTATGGATTATCATCTGCCATTACCAAAAGTAGAACTTCTTTTTTATTAACTTTTACTTTATGCTTTCTTCAGTAATTTGTGAAAAATATCTAAATGTTTGGTTATTTGATAGGCCTTTAAGTAATTCTTCAGTCATTTATGTTAATTGAGGAAATGTATAATAAATACCAAATGTTTGAAAACCACTATGTTCGATGCCTAGTGGAGATACATCAGACACCCCTTCTGACTTCATTTGAAACTTTGTCTAATAAGATAGAAGAGGCATACATAAATGATTATCATGTAAGATTTTAAAACTTTTAAGTGCATAAGAAAGATATAGGTCGTCCAGACGCAGTGGCTCACACCTGTAATCCCAGCACTTAGGGAGGCCGAGGCGGGCAGATCACGAGATCAGGAGATCGAGACCATCCTGGCTAACACAGTGAAACCCCGTCTACTAAAAATACAAAAAAATAAAATAAAATTAGCCGGGCATGGTGGTGGGCACCTGTAGTCCCAGCTACTCGGGAGGCTAAGGCAGGAGAATGGTGTGAACCGAGGAGGTGGAGCTTACAGTGAGCCGAGATCGTGCCACTGCACTCCAGCCTGGGCGACAGAGCAAGACTCCGTCTCAAAAAAAAAAAAGGTATAGGTCAAGTCTTGCACTGATTTAGAGAGGAGAAATATTCCTTCCACTGCAGAAGATGAAGTTAGGCTTTATAGAAAAGAAGTTTTGAACTGGGTTTTCAGCCTTACACTGAATTTTGCATTGGGTAAAAAAGGGTATCTGTCATTCTTGCCTGTCAGGAGTTTTTAACCATGTTGTGCAGAGATGAAAGTAATTCTGATGCAGTAGTAATTGTATTTCCACACATTGAGAAGATTCAAAGCAAAATCTCATAAATAGTGATTTTTTCTGAGAGGTAGGTAAAATTTCTTCCCTGTAGTAGAGCTATTATGTGACTAAATGTTTTTAAACTTTGGCTTATTGACCAGTTTATTTATTTTTCTTTTATGTAACATTTAAAAATATTTAAAATAAATTTTTATTGAGGTGCAATAAAATCTACCAGAATATATCCTGCCACATAACCACCACCACAATCAAGATGTGGAACATCTCCATTACCCCCTAAAATTTCCTTGGTCCCCTTCTCGCTCATTTCCCTACCCTGCCTCTGCCTCAGTCAATTACTAATCTGCCTTCTGTCACTGGAGATTAATCTTTTCTAAAACTGCATATAAATGGAAGCATACAGTATACTTTTGTATCTGGTTTCTTTTGCTCAGCATGGTTTTGAGATACATTCATTTGGGAGTATATACCCCCCATAGTTCTTTTTTTCTTTTTTTTTTTTTTTGAGATGGAGTATCGCTCTGTCCCCCTGGCTGGAGTGCAGTGGCACGATCTTGGCTCACTACAAACTCTGTCTCCCGGGTTCACCATTCTCCTGCCTCACCCTCCTGAGTAGCTGGGATTATAGGCGCCCGCCACCACGCCCGGCTAATTTTTTGTATTTTTAGTAGAGGCGGGGTTTCACCATGTTAGCCAGGATGTTCTCGATCTCCTGACCTCATGATCCGCCCACCTCGGCCTCCCAAAGTACTGGGAATACAGGCGTGAGCCACCACGCCTGGCCAGTTTGTTCTCTCTTATTGCTGAGTTTATTCCATTGTAGGACTATACCACAGTTGGTTTATCCATTGACAGAGTTCACATAGGTTTGTTTTTAAACTTATCAGGAACATCTAGCTACAAATTTATCTTTTTTGCATATTGATTACTCATCTTTGCAATTGATAGACACCAATATCTTGAACGCTACATTTATAATGCTATAAAAATGGGTTTTGAAGAGGTAGCTCTCGTATCGCCTACACAATAGTGCCAGTAGAGTATGCTGCTGTAACCCAAGCGTTGGTATCATAACATTTTGACCTTTCAGTTGTACAGAGTACAGATTTTTTTAATGCACTCTTTCAAAGGTTAGGCTAAGAATGCTAATACTGGGATACTTCTAAATGTGATAGCTACGTAGGCTGTCAGTGTCATTAAATAAAAACAGTACAAAATACATAATCATTTTTATTAGTTATTGCCTGTAAAATAAGGAATTTGGGCTTAACTGTGTTTCTAAATTTAGTGTTTCAAAATTTAATACTTTGCAAAGTAAAATTGTTGTGTAAATAATGTGCATGTCATGCTTTTTAAAAATATAACTTAGTGCTTTAGCTTATGGCATTTGAAAAGGCAATATTTTCTTTTGGAACTGGATTTCTGGTTCAAATATTAATTTAACAAACTATTATACTATATTCTGTCATGAGCTTTTCTAGTTTTATAGAACTGTAAAATTTTTAATTAAAAAAATTTTTAAACAAAGCTAATTTACACATAAAATTTCTTATGGAAACTAGCTATCTTACTTTGTTTGTTTCTTGGTATTTCATCCTTAAAATGTTGATCCACATTTTAGTAGATATTCTTGTTTATGTCATTTTTATGTATAACATATGTACAATTTTCTAATAGAGTTCAATTTTTAAAAGCATAGGCTCTAAATTTAATGACTTGAGTTCACATTTCCACTTTGCCACTGTGAAACTTTGGGCAAGTAATTCCTCTCTTTAAAATCAGTTCCAGGCCAGGCTCAGTGGCTTACGCCTGTAAACTCAATACTTTGGGAGGCCAAGGTGGCTGGATCACTTGAGCCTGGGAGTTCGTGACCACCTTGGGCAACATAGTGAAACCCCATCTCTACAAAAAAATAGAAAAATTAGCTGGGCGTGGTGGCATGTGCCTGTAGTCCCAGCTACTCGGGAGGCTGAGATGGGAAGATCACTTGAGCCTGGGAGGCAGAGGTTGGGGTGAGGCAAAATCGCATCATTGCACTCCAGCCTGGGCAACAGAGTGAGACCCCCATCTCAAAAAAGCTAATTAAACTCAGTTCCTCATTTGTAAAATGAGGGTGAAAGTAATTCTTTTACAGATTTAGGAGATAATTTACAGAGTCCTTAATACAACACCTGGACCAAATACATGTTTGCTGAATGAATGGGTAAATGCCATTCTTTGTTGTGTACAAACTTGCAACTTTTTTTTAAAACTTTGATTTGGTATTAATGTCAACTTGGGATTATCCCCAGGTGAGGAGATAGTTACTTCCTGAACATGGCTATAATTTATCAAATACTGTTTGATAGTGACTACTTGATAAGAATGATACAAGGCATTCTTTGTATACTATCCTATTTGTATTCGTACAGATTTGGATTCTATTCAAGGTTATTGGCTATAATGGGCAGGGAGGAGGACCTAGCAGGACTTTAGGTCTATGTGACTATTACATTCTTAAATTTTTTTTTTTTTTTTTTTTTACTATTCAGTCCCTGAAAAACAGCTGAATGATATTGAAGATTGTGACCTCAATGTGGTGAGACTATGTTTTCAAGTTTTCCTCCCTGATGAACATGGTAATTTGACGACTGCTCTTCCTCCTGTTGTCTCGAACCCAATTTATGATAACCGTAAGTACTTCATTTTCTTACATTTGTAGTCTTGTTTTTTTGTAATGGTTTAAGTCTTAAAAGTATTTTGGTAATTAGAAAAACAATATATTCATGATAGGAAAACTTCCAGGCATTACAGAAATACATAACAGAAAGGAAATCTTCTCTAATCTCATCCTCCAGGGATAATCACTATCCTTAGGTACATATTTTACCAGTTTTTTCTTCCTATATATACATAAATACATTGTTGTCATCATTTTTGACACAGTACAATTGTGGCAACTTAAAATCATAAGTGATGATTGTTTAAAAACTTTCTTCTTACCATATATCTTGAACATCTTCCTTTCAATCACCTTATTCTTTTCAGTAGCAGCATATTTTATTATGTAGTTATATCATAATTTTATTAATTACCTTCTTATAAGACATTTGGTTTGTTTCTTTTCTCATTTTTTCTTTTTGGCCTAGCAAAGTGTACTGCAATACATATTCTTGTATATGTTTTTTTAAATTGGTTTTTTTTTTTTTTTTTTGGAGACAGGGTCTCACTCTGTCACCCAAGCTGGAGTGCAGTGGTGTAATCATGCCTCACTGCATGGCAAATGCTGGATCGAAGGATATGGATATATCTCATTTTAAAAGATTATGAAACTTTCCCCCAAAATACTGTGTGTGTGTGTGTGTGTGTACATAGACTTATATATACGTTCACCAATGGTGTATGGCCATACCTGTTTTATGTGTAGAAGGATAGAGAGATGTAGGGCTATAAAGGTAGATCAGAGTATCCTTATCATGTAGAGCTTTAAATGCCAGGAATAATTATAATAATCTTATGGCCACATAATAGGAAGCATGAAAGTTGTATTGCCATAGGGAGATGTATTGCCGTAGGGAAAATTGTATTGCCATAGAGATATGGTCATGATTTATGAAGATTAATCTGGTGACAGTGCATAGGATTGACTGGCAGAATCAGAATTTAGAAGCAGGGAGATGTAATTAAAGAATATGTCATTACCTAGAAATGAAGCCACAAAGTCTGAAGTAAAGCAGTTAGGAAGTGGACAGATACATAGATGATTAATGTATTTAGTGTTCTTTATACACTAAAACTTTTATTTTGTATATGGTTTTCCTCAAATTCTTCCCTGCAAAAAGGAATAAAATATTACTAAGGTAGCAACTCATTTTTTTGAAAATCCTTTTTATTTAGGTGCTCCAAATACTGCAGAATTAAGGATTTGTCGTGTAAACAAGAATTGTGGAAGTGTCAGAGGAGGAGATGAAATATTTCTACTTTGCGACAAAGTTCAGAAAGGTATTTATTTATTTCATTGAATTTAGAATAAATTTTAGATTAATAGATACAGTTACTTTGTTTTCCCATTATTATTTTTTTGGTTTCTTATTCACTAGATGACATAGAAGTTCGTTTTGTGTTGAACGATTGGGAAGCAAAAGGCATCTTTTCACAAGCTGATGTACACCGTCAAGTAGCCATTGTTTTCAAAACTCCGCCATATTGCAAAGCTATCACAGAACCCGTAACAGTAAAAATGCAGTTGCGGAGACCTTCTGACCAGGAAGTTAGTGAATCTATGGATTTTAGATATCTGCCAGATGAAAAAGGTATGACATTTTGCTGGTGATAATTTATATATTTCTTAAAGTGGTCCTGCTAATAACATCTTGTAAGATTCATTTGAGTACAGTTATGTATATTCACAATTTATGTTTCTTTTCCTGGAAGCTTTCTGTTGGGTTTTTTCTTTATGCTCTTTGCATTTCTTTGTTTTTTTGGTTTTGTTTTGTTTTTTTGTTTTTCGTTTTTCTTTGAGACAGAGTCTCACTGTCACCCAGGCTAGAGTGCAGTGGCACAATCTTAGCTCACTGCAACCTCCACCTCCCGGGTTCAAGCGATTCTCCTGCCTCAGCCTCCCGAGTAGCTGGGACTATACAGGCACGTGCCACCACGCCAGGCTACTTTTGTAGTTTTAGTAGAGCCAGGGTTTCACCATGTTGGCTAGACTTGTCTCTGCATCTCTTTCTTCAGAAAGAGGTTTGATTAGGATGGAATAATTTCAAAGTATCTAAACTGCTTACTAAAATTTCTGTTTTATTTTTGAAGGTCTGTTTTAGTCCTTGTGCCCTTACCACTCAGAGAATAGTCTCTATATTGGTTTCTTATCAAACCTTATTGCACTAGTTGACATTACTAACTTGTGTGATAAGAAAACAAGATGAATATTTTAAACAGTTTGTTTTGGGTTTTTTTGAGACAGGGTCTCACTCTGTCACTCAAGCTGGAGTACAGTGGCATGATCGTGGTTCACCAGAACTTCAACCTCCTGTGCTCAGGTGATCATCCCACCTCAGCCTCCTGAGTACCTGGGACTACAGGTGCACACCACCACACCTGGCTAATTTTGGTGGGATTTTTTTGTTTTTTTGTTTTGAGATGGAGTCTCACTCTGTCTTGCCCAGGCTGGAGTACAGTGACGTAATCCCGGCTCACTGCAGCCTCTGCCTCTTGGGTTCAAGCAGTTCTCCTGTCTCAGCCTCCTGATTAGCTGGTGGCATGTGCCACCACACCCAACTAATTTTGTATTACTTTTAGTAGAGATGGGGTTTCACCATGTTGGCCAAGCTAGTCTCAAGCTCCTGAACTCAGGTGATCCACCTGCCTCAGCCTCCCAAAGTGCTGGGATTGCAGGCATGAGCCACTGCACCCGGCCAGTTTTTCTGTTTTTTATGGAGACAGGGTTTTGCCATGTTGCTCAGGTTGGCCTCAAACTCCTGGGCTCAAGTGATCCACCTGCCTCAGCCTCCCAAAGTGCTGGGATTACTTTAAACAATTTTTTACTAAGAGAAAAATATCCTTTTCTACTGATACTACTGATTTGGGACGTATTCTATAATACTTATTTAATCTAAATTACATATGTATTTATTGAAAACATTTTCTATATGTGAATAAAATATTTGTTTATTAAAGGAGAGGAAACAATCCTATAATTTTTTGTCTGCTTTCCTGATTTCTTTCTAATCAGATACTTATGGCAATAAAGCAAAGAAACAAAAGACAACTCTGCTTTTCCAGAAACTGTGCCAGGATCACGGTAAGAATATTTTGGATTGATTCATATTTAAATAGGTTTTGTTTTATTTACTGTATTCAGTTTTTCAAATTTTATTATTTTTGTTTTGTTTTGTTTTTGCTTGTTTTTTTGAGACAGCGTCTCTGTCTGTCACCCAGGCTGGAGTGCGGTGGGGCAGTCTCAACTCACTGCAACCTCTCCCCTTGCAGGTTCAACAATTCTGCCTCAGCCTTCTGGGTAACTGAGATTACAGGTGTGTGCCACCACACCCGGCTAATTTTTGTACTTTTAGTAGAAACGGGGTTTTGCCTTGTTGACCAGGATGGTCTTGAACTCCTGACCTCAGGTGATCCACCCACCTCGGCCTCCCAAAGTGCAGGTGGGAGCCACCACTCCCTGCCAGTTTTTCAGATTTTAACTGATAATGTTATTTTTCAGATGCCATTTAATAATGGAAAAACTTTATCCTAACAGTTAATTTTCCTGAGAGACCAAGACCTGGTCTCCTCGGTTCAATTGGAGAAGGAAGATACTTCAAAAAAGGTATTTTATTTCCTATAGCATATTTCTCGTGATCAGAAAGACCAGTGCTTTGCACAATATATTGGAATTCTGTTTTTAGGAATGAATAACTGCTTCTTTGAAAATTTTCTCTCCAAATTTTTCATGCTTTCAGTATAGAATAAATTAAGCATGACTTCTGAAGGTTGTGTTAGAAACCGATCGTGTTTTTGGAATTTATTGTTCAAGAAATTACATGTCATTCATATGGTAGTGATTTTATTAGTTACATTGCGTCATGGAAAAAAATGTTATTGATTTGGTTAGTTACCTATTTTTATAAATAAAATTTTACTGGAACATGGCTATGAATATTTGATTAAATATTATCTCTAAACTGCTTTTTTTTTTTAACACTATGGTAACAGGGTTGAATAGTTCGAACAGAGGCTGTATATAGCTCACAAAGCCTAAAATATTTACAATCTGACTTTTTACAGAAAAAAAAAATTACCAATTCCTAGTTTAGATAATTCAACCAAGGGCTAATTAGAAGTCTTTTTCCCCCATGTACATTCTTAAATCAGTGCTTTTTCCTGGTTTAGTTCATAAAGCATTTGTATAATATGTAAATAAATACAGAATTAATTTTTTCTGTAATTTTTTCTGACTGTGAATTTTATAGTCTCTTAGGGTTCTGTCGTAATATATCTTAAAAGTTGTGTGTATTTTCTTATCCCTAATGAGTGTTTTCTCCATCCTTCCATTTTCTCCTAAGAGATGATTTTGGCTATTTGGAGTCCCATTAATTGTAATTCTAATATTTATCTTTTAGTTTTCAAAAATACCTTTATAGAGCCTCAGAAACTAGATTTTCATATTTAACTGGAGTGACATTACATATGCCAAAGTAACTTGCAAAAATCATTTTACCTGTATTTGTAAAATGGTATGTATGTTACAGAATTTCATTTTGGATTCGTGTAATAATTTTAGTGCTTTTTACATTTTTTTATTTGAAATGTTACGTTGGTTTCCCTGACATTTTTCTTTATATATATATTTGTGTGCTTATGCAATTTTAATTTAGAAATACTTTTTATAATTTTGTTCCTTTTAATTTTGTAAAACAAATTTTTCCTCCCACAGAACCAAACTTGTTTTCTCATGATGCAGTTGTGAGAGAAATGCCTACAGGGGTTTCAAGTCAAGCAGAATCCTACTATCCCTCACCTGGGCCCATCTCAAGTGGATTGTCACATCATGCCTCAATGACACCTCTTCCTTCTTCAAGCTGGTCATCAGTGGCCCACCCCAACCCACGCTCAGGCAATACAAACCCACTGAGTAGTTTTTCAACAGGGACACTTCCTTCTAATTCGCAAGGTATCCCACCATTCCTGAGAATACCTATTGGGAATGATTTAAATGCTTCTAACGCTTGCATTTATAACAATGCCGATGACATAGTTGGAATGGAAGCGTCATCCATGCCACCAGCAGACTTATATGGTATTTCTGATCACAACATGCTGTCTAATTGTTCTGTGAATATGATGACAACCAGCAATGATAGCATGGAAGAGACGGATAATCCAAGACTTCTGAGCATGAATCTTGAAAACCCCTCATGTAATTCAGTGTTAGACCCAAGAGACTTGAGACAGCTCCATCAGATGTCCTCTTCCAGTATGTCGGCAGGTGCCAATGCCAATACTACTGTTTTTGTTTCACAATCAGATGCATTTGAGGGATCTGACTTCAATTGTGCAGATAACAGCATGATAAATGAGTCGGGCCCATCAAACAGTACTAATCCAAACAGTCATAGTTTTGTTCAAGATACTCAGTATTCAGGTATTGGCAGTATGCAAAATGAGCAATTGAGTGACTCCTTTCCATATGAATTTTTTCAAGTATAACTTGCAAGATTTAAATCCTTTTAAATCTTGATACCACCGGTATAGATGCACCGTTTTGTATTTGTCTAACTGGGAATATAATACTGTATTTATACTGTATATATAATACTGACTGAGAAGAATAATACTGTATTTGAGAATATAAAAAACTTTTTTCAGGGAAGAAGCATACAACTTTGGACATAGTGAATACAAAATTGGAAGCTGTCATAAAAGGACAACTCAGAGGCCAGGTGCAGGACCTCACACCTGTAATCCTAGCACTTTGGGAGGCCGAGGCGGGTGGATCACTTGAGACCAGGAATTCGAGACCAGCCTGGCCAACATGGTGAAACCCCGTCTCTACTAAAAATACAAAAATTAGCTGAGCATGGTGGTACGCACCTGTACTGTCAGCTACTTGGGAGGCTGAGGCACAATAATTGCTTGAACCCAGGAAGCGGAGGTTGCAGTGAGCTGAGATCACACCACCGCACTCCAGCGTGGGTGACAGAGTGAGACTCTGTCTCAAAAAAAAAAAAAATGCTTTTTTATATTTCTTTTTATAATGTTTTAATGTATTCTTAAATTTCAAGCAAATTTAAGATAAAACTTGTAATGGCTATGCCATTGAAAAACTTAATTTCTTATTTTTGAGGCCCATGGGCCAAGGTAACCCCTAAGGGGTTTTCTTAGGCTTCTTGGGGCTTCTTAGATTTGTATGTGTATCAAAATATCCTTAGAATGTTAAGTTGGGCAGAAGGCAGTTGAAGTGAGCTTTCAAGGTATGGGAGGTTTTCTACATTTTATACTATTTCAGTCTATGCCTTAAGAGTTGCTTATGATTTTAGCTTTACACTCATATTTTTTAAGGGGAAGAAGTTTCCTTGGACCATTCTCCTTTCTTAGATGTTCTAACTCCCCGTGATCTCATAAAACTGCCTATTTGACATCTCTATCTAGAAATCTAATTAAAGCTCACACTCAGTGTATCTGAAACTGAATTCTTGGTCTTCCCTCCCAAACTTGCTTCTCCTTCAGTCTTCCCCAACTCAGTAAATGGCAATGCCATACTTCTAGTTGCTCAGGCCAAAAACCCTGAAGTCATCCTTGATTCTTCTTTTAGATCCCATATCCAATCCATTAGCAAGTCTAGTAGACCCTACCTTCATAATATATCTAAAGCTGACCACTTCTTTTGATCTCTAGTATTAACGCCCTATTCCAAGCCACCATCATCTCTTCCCTGGATTGAAGCTGTCATCTACAAAAATTCTCCTTATATCCTTGCATTCCTACAGTCTGTTCCCCATAAAGTAGCCAGAATGATTATTTTTAAAACAAGTCAACTCCTACCATTCATCTGCTCAAAACCATCCAGTGGCTTCTCATCTCACTCAGAGCAGTCAAAGTCCTTAAAAGTTGCAGGCCTAGACTCCCTGTCCTACTTCAGGTACTACCATGTCCCACCTCGTCATGCAGCTCTGGGCACCTTGGCCTCAGTGCTCCTCAAAGCATCAAGTATGCACATGCCTTGGACTCTTTGTATTCCCTCTGCCTTGAATGTTCTTCTCCCAGAAAAATGCATAGTTCACTCTTTTACATCCTTCAGGTGTCACTCCACTGTTACCTGAGCAGGTCTTCCTTGAATATATACATCAGCATTTGCTGTCCCCCCTGCTTTATGTATGTCCATAGCACTCACCATGATCTGACTTTACTAAGCATTTATTCATTTACTGTTTGTTTTCCCATACTGAAATACTAACTTTCTAAGGACAGAAATTTTTGTGCTTTACTGTTGAATCTCCAATTTGTAGAAAAATGGATACCTTATATTAAACACTCAGAAAATATGTATTGAACATTAAAAGTAATACTAATAGAACTTTAGTTTTTGAAAGAAATAGTAACTTTAATTATAAGATGTATATGATTTTTGCAGTTTTACTTAGTGTGACATTGGGTTTATAAGAATCATGTACATTCAAGTCCAGGAATAATAATGGTCATCCAAATTGTTCGAAAGGAAAATAATCCCAGTGGCAAAATGATGGTAGAATTTGGGTAATCTTTTTTTTCCTTTTACGAAAGGAGATTTTATTGAAGGTAAAACATCTGTTCATTGAGAATCTCTAAATCCATGTTTTGACATTGTCAAGCTCACCATAACTTCTAGATTGAGTAACGCTTATAACACATTTCCTTTTCAAAGTGCAAGATTTTTAAAAGAGACTTGTCACATATTCATTTGGCTGGTCTCAAATGGTGAGCTGAATGCTGGGTAATCTCTGCTGGCTCCTTCATCAGATTTAAAATTCTCAGTGTTTCCTAGTTGTTTCTGCATGCTTTATTTGAGTTGTTGTAGCTGTAACATGACACTGTATTTGCCCTTTCTGTTTCCTAACTTTTGGTAATTCTGGCATTTAGAAACCTTTTACTTGTGCTTCAAAACATAGTTATATTTTAGGAGTTTTCATTTGATATGTAATTATTTATTTTGCCCTTTTATTTCTCAAAGACATTGTAAGGGTTAATTAGATCATTATATTTCATTACAGATTAAAGTTGGGCAGTAATCTTAATTGTGATGGAATTATCATTATGCTAAGTAATTAACTTATTCAAGACCTAGTTTGTTGCTACAACTAGAACCTGCCCTAAATGTTGAATATCTTCCTAGCAAGAAGCAGTCTGTCATTTTACTTACACGATGTCTAACCAAACCATAACTTTACATGAATTAGTTGTTTTGGTCAAATTGAGGAATGTATGAATGCCATAAAAACAAAAATTCTCAGTTAAATGATACTGGGAAATAGGGAAGAGAGCAAGATAAGGCTTGGGGTCAGGATGGTTCAGGAAGGAAAAACAAAAAGAATTAAAGAACCTAAGAGTACCATTAATATTCCTCAGAAATTATTATTTCAAAAGGAAATATTTCTGTATTATAAATTTTTCATGAGCAGCAGTTGTGAAATCTCACAAGAATCATAGACTGCAGTAAAAAAGGTAGAAAATATTTTTTTATTTTTTATTTAAAAATATAAATTAAAATAAATTTTTAAAATCATAAGCACATAAATAGAACTTACCAGGGAGAAAGAAAAACCTGAAGGCACAATTTCTTTTCTGTTCAAAATATGAACCCAGGATGGCTCTAGATGGTGATGGATAGGTGGTGAGGTTTTTTTTTTTTTTTTTTTTTTAACACAATCTCATAGTTTTGGATTAATTAGCACCAATCAGTTTAAACACTGACTGTTAGAATAGCTATATGGATTTTTTTTTAACTAAATAAGCTTTGGCTACTTAGTATAAGTAAGTATAAGCAGAATTAAGGTTCTGCTACACTGTGTTTAGAATATTCCCAATGGATTTTTCATTTTTCAGGTGCTATTTTTTGATCATAGACTTTAATTTAAAACGAATTTGGCAACATTTCTCCTCTATTTCTACATGTATTTATCCTTTCCCCTGCTCTTTTAACACCCACTTTTAGTTTCTAAGGCACTTTTCTGAACTCTACTTGTGCACTGGATCCCTCCTCCTTTCTCTCCCAGGCTGTGTTTAAAATCCTTACATCACCACTTAGTGCTTCCTTTCTTTGTATAAACAGGGTAAATGTCTTCATTAGCCTAAAAGGAAAGTCCAAATAAAACCTTTCCTACCACCTGGATGCCTTTGCATCCTGACTTCTGAAATGCCTCCAGCCTCCGTTTTCTCCCTTCCCAGTTATGCCTTAGCCCAGTGATCTCTATCTTTAGCTCCTACAATTTTCTTAGGATATTCTGGGAAAGATGAGCAGAGACTGCCCGTCTTGTCAAGTCTAGTGTCTTTTTATCTGTCCTCACACTGCTTGACCTATTTATAACCTCCTATACTTCCCTGTTTGGATATTCGTCTGGGTTTTCTGTGGTAGACAAGATTCCTCCCTGAGATTTATTTCCCATGAGTCTCAACCTCTCCCCTCAATTGGTGCTATTTTTCCCCCTGGATGATCTTATCAGAGCCCACAGGTTCAGTTTTCTTTCGTGCTACCTGAATGCCCTGGTAAACTGGCTCCCTCTCTTCTTTACCTTCCATAATGGCATTACCATTTACCACGCCACCCAAGAAGCTTACTAGGACCTCAAAGTATTGTATTCTTTTTCTCCGTCACACTCATACTTAATCATCGAGTCCTTTTGAGCTTGTCTCCTCTTGCATCTGTCCCTTCTTCATTCCTGCTGCTTTCTTAGTAAAGGCCTTCATTCTTTTTTCCCTAGTAATAATCTTTTCCATATGTTCCAGTTAAAATACCACGTTCTCCCTATACCTTATTACATAGTTAGCATTCCTTGAAAAAAGGCAATTCTTTCAGGCCTCCATACCTTTAACATGTTACCCACTCTGCTTCTGCTCTTCTGGAACTAGAACACTCATCCTTGAAGACTGGGCTTCTCTATGAAGGTTGGTCCTGCCTCCTCAGTTGAGGTGAAGCTTTGTACATGCCTGTATTATGGACATCCTTTTATTTAAGTGTTTGTCTCATTCGTCATTGGGACTCCAGCACCCAGCATAGTCCCTAGTATACTAGTTGGTGCTGAATAAATAGTAGCTATTATTAGAGAAGGAAGGGTGGAATTGACATAGGAGCGATTATTGCAATGTATATGGAAATGATTTTTAAAGGGAAAGGTAATGATTTTCTGGCAGGAAAAGCAGCAATGACAAGATTACTTAGGTCTTGTGAAATACACTTCTCTTCCTTGACCTGCTGCTTCCCTTTTTTACCACACACACGCACACATACCACAGCCCTTTGAGACTGAAAGCAGCTCTATTGAGAATAGTAGTGTCAACTGTATTATGTAGAAATTCTAAAGTTTTTAGGATTATTTCATAGCCCTGACCTTGCTACTTCTCTCCACTTTATGTGGCAGGTTTAATCTCAAGTCTCCCTCGTATACTTCTCAGCCTCAGCACCTAACCCTTACACAGACACTCCAGTATTGATGCAACCAATCTTGTATAACATTTTTTGAATGTCTAATGTACAAAGCCCCATGTTGGAAATTATACAGAGGTGAATAAGACAAAAACTCTTGCTCTCAAAGATGTCAGTCTTTTTCTTTGCAAGGATAACACATGTAGAGTAAAATGCATAAAGGAGACTAATTTTAAATGTACAGCTTAATTAATTTTTATGTATGTTAACACCCATGTCACCACCATGTTTAGGACATTTCCAACCACCCCCGAAATTTCCTTCATGCCCCTTCCCAATCTGTACCTACACCTCTAAATCTATTTTCAATCTTAATGGCCTTTTAAATAACTGGGCCTCTCACAACCATAGTGAACAGAAACAGCTGGGTTATCAATGTCTAACCTAATACTTCAGGAAAACTTGTGATAGTTTCCATGTTAAGAGAGACATGGAGCTGGACATTGGGCATGGTGGATGGATCACGCCTGTAATCCCAGCACTTTGGGAGGCCGAGGTGGGGGGATTGCTTGAGCCCAGGAGTTCAAGACCAGCCTGGGTAATATAAGGAAAACCTGTCTCTGCAAAAAAAAAAAAAAAAAATTAGCCTGGCATGGTGACATGTGCCTGTGGTCCCAGCTATTAGGGAGGCTGAGGTGGGAGAATCCCTTGAGCCCAGGAGGTTGAGTCTGTAGTGAGCAGCGATTACGCCACTGCACTCCAGCCTGGGCAAGACCCTGTCTCAAAAAAAAATACTTGGAATTGGTGATCCAGGGTGCCTAATGGCATCAAATAATTTGTTATATCTTTAATTGATTTCTTGAAGGATCACCACATGCTATTAAGTAGCATGGAGAAATGGAAAGAATAGGGACTTTTTAGTCAGGTAATACCCAGCCTGCTACCTAACAGGTTGTATTGTACTAAATAAAATGGTACATAAGATACACTGTAAATTATGTAGTGCGAATCAAATATTGGTTTTTTTTTATTATACTTTAAGTTCTAGGATACATGTGCACAACATGCAGGTTTGTTACATATGTATACATGTGCCATGTTGGTGTGCTGCACCCATTAACTTGTCATTTACATTAGGTATATCTCCTAATGCTATCCCTCCCCCTTCCCTGCTCCCCACAATAGGCCCCGGTGTGTGATGTTCCCCTTCCTGTGTCCAAGTGATTTCATTGTTCAATTCCCTAATTCTATGAGTGAGAACATGCAGTGTTTGGTTTTCTGTTCTTGCGATAGTTTGCTGAGAATGATGGTTTCCAGCTGCATCCATGTCCCTACAAAGGACACGAACTCATCCTTTTTTATGGCTGCATAGTATTCCATGGTGTATATGCAAATATTGTTAATAAACCAATATCTGTGTATAACCTATGGCCCTGGTTAATCTTTAATTCAGATACTCCTTCTAGTTATCTCATACACAACAGAGTGAGAAAGATCATTATGGATTAGGTTCTTTAGTAAGAAACCTAAGATGGACTTCTCATTAGAATGACTAGTTATTGCCCAGATTTGGAGAGCCTTCTTTTGGCCTTATTTTTCCAGAAACATTTCCTATTGATTAGTGAAGGTAAGGCCAATTTTAATGACTTCAATTCTGAAATTTTGTGACTCTTAATTTATTTGTAAAAGTTGATTATGAATTGGGAGTGGTTTGACTTTTCCTAAAAACGAATCTCATAGCTCATGAAGTTGCCACTGAAATGTTTCTCATCTGTTTTGTTTTCAAATGTTGACTATAAAAGGGGAAAAATTGTAATGCTTTTTATATCACATGTAATAGAAAATGTCATGCCATTTATCATTTGTTATAAGCCCAGAAATAGGTGACTAATCAGAGATAAATGTATGGGTTGTCTGTATCCAGTTTTATGCCTTTTTTGTCTGAGACATAGTCAAATTAATATTTTAACTAATACATCTTAGCAGTTAGTTAAGCACAAGGTTAACAGTGGGTAAGATTGAATCTCAAAAGTAATCATGTCTGTAATGTTTGTAATGCATGCAAAAAGCACAGACAAAACCACTCATGCCCTATTAATAAACAAAATACAGATCAAAGTTTTAAAAAGTAATCCCTCTATTTATTCTAAATGTCTATGGCTTTAGGAAAATACCACCTGCTAGTACTTATCTATTTAAAGATGTAGAATTTATCATCCTCTAATATTCTTATCAGTTGTTTCCACAACTTTAGTTTACTATTGGACTTTCAAAAATTTAAAGATTTACAAGTCAAATTCATTAAACACCTGTGTGTGAATAGTAATACACAGTAATTAGTACAGAATGTTGCTTCTTCAACAAATTGAGTTTTCAGGGAAATCAGCAAGTAAATGAAATATAAATTTTTGGTAAAAGTATCAAACATTCATCTTGCCCATTTTTCCTGTTAAACTTTATTATCTAATCAAAACATAGTTTTCCATAAGATGTAATAAAATATAGATAAGGTTGGAATATTTGAGGATCCATTTGTGGAATTGAGTTTAATGAGACTTCATTGGTGATACACTTGAGTTTTACTGGGTAATTAGCTGATAATGTTGGTCACTGTCTCACAGTTCAAGTAGCTTTCAGATGACGTGGCAAGAAAAACACAAAACTTTTGGGTAACCAGCATTCTTAAATGCATGGTTTTGACCAGGTGAATCCTTTAGAAGTGATTTCTGTTTTAAAAGTATGTACTTAAAATATCTTTGGCTGTGATGAATCTAGATCCCAGCAGAATGCCAAAATCCTATTTTTTTGGCTGAGTATTTGTATATGCTTAATGACTGAAATGAATTTGGAGGCACTGATGAAAGTGATTTTTTAAAGTTCTCAGGTACTGTTCAGTTATTTAATGTTAAGTTTAGTATCAAGATGCAATTGTTTTTAAAATGCCAAAATGCCGTTTGTTATACAGAATATTTTATTACATTTGTAATATCTTTGTATAGAGTGATTTTTTTCTTGATAATAAATGGAAATATTCTAAAATACTTGCTGAAATTTTGTTGCTATTTAACTTTTAAAATATCAATCAGATTTTCTTCATATTTATAGCATCTTCCTAATAGGAAAAGGTAGTTTTGGTTGCTTAGAAACATTAGACATTTTTTATGGAATGCTGTTGCTGAATATGGTTGCATATGTAACTGTCCTTTGAAATAATTTTGTAGAGTACTGAAGTGCCTTCTTTCAAGATTTTTTTCCTTTTTCCTTTTTTGGCTTAACCAACAAAAGTCTGTTTTCGGAGTCCTGGAGGCTAAAAGTCCAAGATCAGGGGTACTAGGATGGTTTATGCTGAGGCTTTCCTCCTGGCTTGCAGATGGCTGCCTTCCCACCATCCTCACATGGTAGAGAGAGAAGGATGGAGATCTAGGGTGTCTCTTCTCTTTTTTGAGACAGAGTCTCAAAAGGCTGGAGTGTCACCCAGGCTGGAGTGCAATGGCACGATCACAACTCACTGCAACTTATGCCTCCTGGGCTCAAGAGATCCTCCCACCTCAGCCTCCCAAGTAGCTGGGACTACAGGTGCATGACACCATGCCCGGCCAATTTTTGTATTTTTTGTAGAGACGGAGTTTCACCATGTTATCCAGGCTGGTTTCAAACTCAAGCTCAAGTGATCCACCCGCCTTGGCCTCCCAAAGTGGATCAAGCTCAAGTGATCCACCCGCCTTGGCCTCCCAAAGTGCGGGATTACAAGCACGAGTCACCATAGCTGGCCTGGCCTCTCCTTAAATCCTTTATTTTATTTTATTTTATTTTATTTTGTTTGTTTTCAGTGTCCATAAATAAAGTTTTATTGGTACACACCCATGCTGATTTGTTTATTATTATTTTTTATTTATTTTTTATTATTATTATACTTTAAGTTCTAGGGTACATGTGCATAACGTGCAGGTTTNGTACCACATGACCCAGCCATCCCATTACTGGGTATATACCCAAAGGAGACTTTTTTTTTTTTTGAGGCTGAGTCTCGCTCTCTCACCAGGCTGGAGTACAGTGGCGCGATCTCGGCTCACTACAACCTCTGCCTTCCGGGTTCAAGTGATTCTCTTGCCTCAGCCTCCCAAGTAGCTGGGACTACAGGTGCGCGCCACAACACCCAGCTAATTTTTGTATTTTCAGTAGAGACGGGGTTTCAACATGTTGGCCAGGATGGTTTCAATCTCTTGACCTTGTGATCTACCCACCTCAGCCTCCCAATGTGCTGGGATTACTGATTCAATCTCCTTTTTTTTTTAAGGCTTAAAATGTATTTTAACAAGTGATGCTGCATTGCTGCTCCATTTCTCAGAAAAACTTCAAATTTAAACTATTAGCAACAAATCAAACATAGTACATCAATTAAATATGCACAGCATAACTACTAAGTAAGATAGGCAAGGCTAAGAGCTGCTCTCAGACCTTCAGCATCCAGCAACCCTGTTTCCAAGACTGTACTAGGCCTATCAAGGAAAGCTGTGAATAGCAACATCATAGACACAAAAGGGCCATTCCTGGATTGTCCTCATCCAAGAAAAAGATTGAGGCAAGTTAATACAAGATTTTTAAAAAGGTATACTGAAATGAATCTCTAAGAGAAAATGTCTTCCTTAGGACATGAAGGGATAATATATGGGATATAAAAGAACTATATGTACATTGTTTGTGACCTCTGTGGACATTTGCCTGAATTCTCACCTGGGAGTGAATGGAGCAGTGGGGCGAAGGACATTGGAGGAGGTTTGTTTTTTGTGGTATATGTGTGGTGTCTCTGGGGTTGGTTAGTGTATGGATAAGAAAGCAAATGAAACAGGATGGAGAAAAAAGGAATGATCAAGATTAATGGGTCTCTAACTGGATTCATTTCACCGTGGTTCCCCCAGGTCTTCAACAGTCGCATTTAAGACTTCAGTAATGCACCACAGAGAATTTTCAGTTAAACAGTATACCACACAGAACTGGTTTGTTAAATACCACTCCTCCCTTGCTCTCTTCCTCCAAAATACTCCCTAGAGTAGTGTAGGTAGTGTAGACCTAACTATCGGGAGGAATCTCAATTTTCTAGGGTAGAATTCTGGCTAGTCCAAATGGGTCCTCTTAAAGGTTTTCAGGAACTAGACACTGTAACTTTATTAGTATCAGCAACGTGTGTTTGGAGGAAATTCAGCTTCAGGAGTTGCACAGTTCAATGCAGGAGGAGTTCCACCAATTGCCCCAATTCCTTCCATTGCAGCAGCTTGGCCAAAGCATTCCATCGTTGGTGAGGTCAACTAGCATCATAGGTTCAGGTTCTGGAAGAGCTGGGGTAACAGCTGGCACAGAAGCAGGGGGCATGGTGCCTCTGTTATGCCCGTAGCACCTCCCGCAGCCATCTGGCACAGCTGTCTCTCCTGCTCTCTCATATCAGAGAAGGTTCCGGTGAATCTTTCCTACCATTACCAGTGCATCACTTCCTTCTAGTGCCTGCACTCCTCTCGCATGGGCTCCAGTTGCCGTCGTTTTTGCATCTCTTGGTTGTTCAGCTCTTCCATCCTCCACAGCTCTTCTTGGCACCTCATCAAATCCTGCCTCATTAGCATGACCTGGCATTGATGAAGGCAAGCAACCCCTATCTCCATCTCCAGCTTCTCATGAGCCTCCTTGATACTGTGATCCACTTCGTCCTGCTGCTGCTTCTCCATCTCAATGAGCACCCTCCAGTGCATGGCATACTCATATTCAAAAGCCATGCTGTGCATACTGGGGTGGCTGTTCTCACTCCTTGTGAAATTGCTGATTTTTTACAACCAGCTTCTCTGGAAGTCCTTCTTTGTCACCTAATTAGCCTATGGGCTACACAGTAACAGGATGAGGAAATGTGGTTAGCAGGAAGCAGCCTGCACTTTCTGAGCAACTGGCTGCCCTGAGAACTCAACAGTGCCTTTCCCTGAGGGCCTTCCTTGATCATCCACAGTGACTACAGCCCCCTCCACCTGGCCAAATAAAGAAAAGGCTTCTTCCAAAAGTTTGTTAGAAGGTTTCGGACTGTAAGGGATGCACTGTGGCAGGCAGAGTGCACACAGCTGCATATTGTCCAGACCCACTTTGGCAATCTCTACTAGGGTTTGTGCTTCCAAGTGCATAAAGTCAAAGCCTTTATCCTTATGAAGACCTCACCTGCCTTCCCATGTTTCTTTTTTGTTATTGTTGTTATTGTTTTTAATTTTTTAATTTTTCCTTTTTGTTTATTTAAATCCTCTTTCTGTGAAATTGCCTTCCCGTATTTCTCACATTTCCTCATTTCCTCCTCAGTGATGTCAGAAGGAACACTTCCCACAAAGGAATAGCTTTGTTTGGTGAAGGGCTTCTTTCCTGGTTTCCTAAAATGCTTGGGGTCAATAGTCAAGCCTTCATTTTGGCTGCTGGCCTTTTTCCCATTTGCAGGTATTGGCAGCAGCGATGGCTGCTGCTGTTGCTGGGGATGCTAATAATGCTTCCCTAGAGCATGGTTTTGCTCCAAGTTAAAAGTTGTACTGCTTCCCTACCTACTGTCCTCTCCTCAGAGTAATGGTGACCCTTATTTGCTATTGGTCTGTTTAGATTTTCTGTTTATGATTCATTCTTGGTAGGTTGTATGCGTCTGGAAATCTGTCCACTTCTAGGTGATCCAATTGTTGGCATATAATATATAATTGTTCCTAATAATCTCCTTTGATCCTTCGTATTTCTGTGGTATCAAACGATTTTTATTTTCTGCCTTCCTGACTTCCTTCCTACCTGTCTGCCTCCCTTCCTGAATAATTCAGGACAAATGCCATTTGGTTGTTCTGTACAAAGTGCAAGAAGATGTTACCACAGGGGGCAGTGGTAGTGGCCTAGTGTAGGGCTGCAGTGTGGAGCCTGAGGAGAACATCTGAGGGCAGCAGGGAGGGGACTGTGAATAATGACGCAGCAATAGATTGGTTATTTTTGAGGAGGACTGAGTCAAATTTCTTTTTTCTTTCTTTTTTCTTTTTTTTTTAAGTGCGTGTCTGTGTGTGTGTATGCCAAAAATTTATTTGTTCATTTCTTGCATTTGAAGTACTCTTCAATGACGTCCTTGGCCTGAGACTCCTTGCCATAGTTCTTAACTACTACACAACTTCAACCAACCACTTTACGGGGTTTCCCCTCTGTCAGTTTTACAGAGGCCTGCCCATTCTCCTAGTTTCTTGTCATCAACCTTAATTAGGTTGATTTGGTGTTCAGCACAAAGGGCCTCCACCAACTGGACATACATAGGCTCATCACAGTTGGATGCAAGCACACACAGCACTCAAAGATGGGCTTGGCACTTGTCTAAGCCTTTGGCAGCTTTGCAAATTTCACATGCTAGGCCATCATGGATGACGGCGGTCTTCAGCACCTCCTGTAAAACAGTATTAATGTCCATTGCACCTCCAGCAGCACTGCCATCCTCCGCCATGGCAGTGGGTTACGAGTGAAGCCAAATCTTGAATGCACCCGAGACTCCACCTCTATACAACTCGGTGGCGGCAGGGAAAAAGCAGGAGCCAGATTTCTTATAGTCAGAGAAGAGAATTACAAATTTGGAAAGGGTGAAAACTAGAATAAGGTTGGAATTGGAAGTACTGGTATAAACTCTTACAGATTTCAGTATGTGTAGATACAGAGATGTATAGGTGTATGTGTGTGTGTGTGTGTGTGCATGCACATGCATTCATGTTTGTTCCCTAGCTCTGTTCCATGAGAGGGCTTGGAAACAGCAATGGCACAAAACAATGAGCATGCCTACTGCCCAGATCTTGGTTTCTAAATACCATTTTCTGCTAAAAGAGATCAGATCTTAGAGAAAAAGCCCTTTGCAGGGTTAGTGCAGAGGAAATAAACTGGACAAATCAAAACTGTGTGACACCTGATAAGATGCAAGAAGACGACAATCTCTCTTTTGTGGTTTTCTTGCCAAAAAGGTACAATCTGAATCTAATAAAAAGGAAACATCAGGCAAACCCAAATTGAGGAACGGTCTACAAAATAACTGACCTGAAATCTTAAAAAATGTTAAAGTAATTAAAGTCAAGAAAGACAAACTTGTAAGAGTGGTGGAGACTAAAGAGATGTAACAAAATGCAATGTGAGCACTTGACTATGAAGGACATTGATGGGACAACTGGCAACTTGAACAGGGTCTGTAGGTTAGATGGTAATATATCAGTGTTAATTTCCTGATTTTGATCACTGTGTTGTGGTTAAGTAAAAGAATGTCCTGGTTTGTAGAAATGACACACTGAAGCCTTTAAGATCATGGGGCATCACTGACTCCATGGCTCAGGGAAAAAGGTTCTTTGTACTTTTTTTGCAACTCTTCCTGTAAGTTTGGAATTATTTCAAAATTTAGAAATTCAAAATAGAATTATAAAAGTAATATTTTTCATAATAAACAAGGGTAGCCTTTGTTAAAAAATCAGAAAAGCTGATATCAAAGTTCATTCTCTTAAGTGGACTTAAAGAATAATTAGCTCCAAAAGAAAAGATCTGCCAAGTAAGATGTTTTTCTCTTAGAAAATGGAAATTTAACTTCTAAATTTACTTCACATAACTCACAAATGTAACCGGTTATCTTACTTGGAAATTTTTCATTTTGCCAATTTTATTTTCTCTTGACTTTTCCAGGTATTCAGAGTTGATGTTTTTCCTAAAATAAACCACAGACTATATTTGGGACAAAGAGATACTTTTTTTTTTTTTTTTTTTGAGACGGAGTCTTGCTGTGTCGCCCAGGCTGGAGTGCAGTGGCCGGATCTCAGCTCATTGCAAGCTCCGCCTCCTGGGTTTTTACGCCATTCTCCTGCCTCAGCCTCCCGAGTAGCTGGGACTACAGGCGCCCACCACCTCGCCCGGCTAGTTTTTTGTATTTTTTTTAGTAGAGACGGGGTTTCACCGTGTTAGCCAGGATGGTCTTGAACTCCTGACCTCGTGATCCGCCCGTCTCGGCCTCCCAAAGTGCTGGGATTACAGGCTTGAGCTACCGCGCCCGGCCAGGACAAAGAGATACTAAGAAGTACAAAGGGCTCTTTCTCTAAGTGTTATGAAAAAGACTTCGAATTTAAATAAAGCTTACAAAGAAATCATAAAACTAATTTTAAAATGCTTTTATGTAGGCAAAAGGGAAATTGTAGCACTCTCACTACTTAATATTCCTAGTTCTGCCTGAAACAAAGACAAACATTAATTTTTTACAATCTTTGTCTCAAAATTCTATGAACATTTGGAAGAAGTATTTAAAGCTAATGCTTACTCTTTGCTTGAAATTTTGTATAATCTCAGGAATAGAAATTTAAGAAATAGAAGTCTTCTCATTTCAGTTTGCTAAGCACGTTCTTCATTCTTACACATTACAGGTCCACTGAATTCAAAGCTAAGCCAAAAATACCATGCGAAAGACTGCCTCCTAAATTATTTAAGTGTCTTTTGTAGCAAAATTTTCCCAGAAACTGAGAAACATCCACACAGAAAATCTTACCTTTTTATCAAAAGTTTATTTGTTATCCTTTTCTCATTTTCTGGGCATTTCAATGCATTGGCATTGACAATAGTGAAAAAAGTATTTGCTGTTATTCACATATCAAACACATGGTTTCAACGTGGTATGAAACCATGTTGGTTCCAACGTGGCTGACTCCTTTGTGTCCATTAAAACCATTTTCCTCATATCTCAAGTGAATCTTGGTATCTGTGATTTATGTTTAATACAGAGATGGGAAACGGTGAGTAATCTAATACTAGTCAAGTTACATGTATTCTTAAAAAAAGCTCAAATAGTTGAATTAGGGTGATGGAAATTATACTCAAATCTGAAATTGTAATAAGGCTCCTTTCTGAAATTTAATGACCCATTATTTTTTTTTAGGTTTAGCTTAATGTTTTTCCTCTTTGTAATACCAACTGAGCTTTAACTTAATAACAAATGGTAACTATATAAGATTGCATTAAATAGTCTTGGGCTATTTTTTGGTGAGCTCTTTGATTTGGTAACTACATTCCAAAAGTTAATTCTCAGTTACGTGAGTTTAAATGGCATCCATAGCTGCCCCTTCACACAAACAGGTGTTCAATAATAGGGCTTATTAGAAAGACCCTGGAGACCAAGAAACTTCAGTTCTAGTCCTCAATATAGAAGTAGCTAACAATTTTGGATAAGTCATTTAACTTCTAGTCTTTGGTTTCCATATTTATAAAATGGAGACAATATCCTATCTACTTTTAAGGTATCATTAAAATGTTTATAATTGGATAATATATTGAAGTATTCTGAAATAATATCAGTTCCTCTTTGTTTAGCATTCTCAATTTTTCAAATTCTTAACCCTGGGATTGAAGTTATTAAAGGCACTTGTTTCTCCTTATTTAAAAGATTTATGAAAGGCTCCTACCATGGCATGCCTTGGTTCCTATGGTTTTACTTTCCCTCCACAGGAAAAATGTATTGACAATTTTAGATTGTCAAAATTCTTCCTTAATGAAAGTATTAATGAGAATTATTTCATTATTCATAGTTTGGTTAAGATTTATGACAAATCACAGCCAAAAGTACTTCATTGGTAATAGCTCGTTTGAGGCTTCCTGGGAAAAATAATAATGTCAGATTTGCATTTGCAATCTTAGAATATTATAGGATATTATGCTGCATAAATCTAGATGTAACTTATTCAGATAATTTTTAAAAATTAGAACATGATTTTAAAGGTAGTATGTCTCTTGTGGAGGGAAATCTTGCTGAAATTAAAGCTTCTTAAGAGAGAATGTGTTCTGTTTGTGTACCTCTCTAAATGAAAGAATTAAGGAGAATTATTTCATTATTCATAGTTTGGTTTGTGGGGGTGAGAGAGGGAATGAGAAAAATCATAAGACATCCTTGGAACAATTTAACACAAAATATACACATATATAGATCCTGAGATGTTACAACAAATGAACAATTATCTAGATCAACATGATCCAAATGGTTTCCAAGACACCGTTATGGTGGGTAAACAGCCATTTTACGGTGTGTGCTCTGTGGATGTCCACACCATGCCAGGAAAATCCTACTCTTTGTCTCCAAATTTGAAAGCTAGTCATCCAGAGCAGGTGGCCAGTCAACATCTACAGACTAGAAGGGAGACAAGAAGTCATTAAAACAGATATTGCTGTTGTGGTAAGCATTTGCTGGTAATGCTGTATAAATGTAATAGTTTTAATATAATGCAACAGAAGAAACTGCATTTGAAGAAAAGAGCTATTGAATACCATAAATTAACACCGTCAAGTCTGTTCTAGGGATTCTTGGACCTGAGATCTTCTGAATTAATTGAGTAGCAGTATTTGGCTACTCAGTTGGTTATTAATTGTGCTTTTTGACTGACAAGAGAATACATTTAAAATTTTTAAATGGTATTTATGGGGCCAGACGTGGTGGCTCACACCTTTAATCCCAGCACTTTGGGAGGCCGAGGTGGGCAGATCACTCATGGTCAAGAGTTCAAGACCAGCCTGGCCAACATGGCAAAACCCTGTCTCCACTAAAAATACAAAATTTAGCTGAGCATGGTGGCACACGCCTGTAGTCCCAGCTACTCGGGAGGCTGAGGCAGGAGAATAGCTTGAGCCCAGGAAGCAGAGGTTGCAGTGAGCCAAAATCATGCCACGGCACTCCAGCCTGGGCGACAGAATGAGACTCCATCTCAAAAAAAAAAAAAAAAATGGTATTTATGGGTCAAAGTAGCAAACAAATTCAAGTGACTACACCAATTTTCCCTCAGAAGTCTCAGAAACTTTCATTCTTCTGATCATTTTCATTCTCTCATCTTGCATTGAACAAATATTCAAGTAGTCTATACGCCTATAAGTCTTGTTTGCAACATAGCAACAAAATGTGAAATAAATGATTATGAAAGATGACCTGGAACTAGAAAAGGATTAAGGATCTTTGTGCTTCACTTCTGTAGAATTTCTGTTTCTTTAAAATCCAGTTCATCTATCTCTACTTACCTTTATTTTGTTCTTCTAGGACAAAACCTTGACCTTTGAGTCAGAATGAAAAGTTAAAACAAACAAAAAAAAAAGCCCACTGTATCTGTGGTTTTTATTGACATTTAAAGTTTAAAACGTGAAATTATTTACTGAAAATTTCTTCATTAATCCATGAGTGACTTCATGTACTGGCTTCAAAAAAAATTTATTAGAAAAGCCTACAAGCTACGTGTGTGTGTGTCTTTTACAAATCTCAAGAAGATATTTTGGTTCTGTTTCAGAATATAGCCATATACCAAACACCCAAATGTAAATTAATGAGTGTTTTCTCAAGCTGAAAATAAAACATGACTGATCACAATCTCTGTGTGTGTGGAGGGAGGCATGTTGTAGTGCTTTCAAAGCTCCACAGTGATTCCAGTGGGCAGTCAGTGTTGAGAAACACTGGCCTGTGAGTCTTTGACACTCCTAACTGTTCTGAGAATTAAGGAAAAAAAAGATTAATGCAAGCCTGGGCAACATGGTGAGACCACATCTCAACAACAAAAGCCAGGCATAGTGGCTCATGCCTGTGGTCCCAGCTACTCGGGAGACTGAGGCAGGAGGACTGCTTGAGCCTGGGAGGTCAGGGTTGTAGTGAGCCGTGATCGCACCACTGCATTCCAGCCTGGGTGACACAGCAAGACCCTGTCTCAAAAAAAAAAAAAAAAAAAAGAATGGAGTAGAGATTTTTCTTTAACAGAAGGTTGTCTTCCTCCAAATGATAGTTTCACTGAAGAGGCTCCCTGCAACCTTGAGGGCACAATCACTGGCTATACTGCAGGAGCTAATCTAATCCCAGAGCACTTGAGAGAACTGCTGGTAAGGAAATACTACTCCAGTGATCATTTGATTACCATAGATGTTTTCACATTGGGCAACTATGCCCACTTCTTTCTGTAACTTTGATATTATTCCCAAGTACAAATCCCCAAGTCCTAAGATTCTGGGGAGAGTAGTGGGGGAGGTACTCTATTCCTAGTCAGATTTTCATGAAGAAACACCACTCGTGACTCAACACTTACTGATACTCAAATGAAATATTTATGGAGACTTGCCCGACAGAACCATTCTTACAATTATTTTAGAATTCAACCTTATTTCAATTCAGACTATAAGAGCAGAGAACTTGGACCACATCACAGGGGTCCTTATAGAACTGCTTTTATGAAGAAACATTGGCTCACCTCACTTTCTACTCTTGTGAATCAATGTTTCTGAATCGGTTGCTTTAAAGTCTATAAAATGCAACAGGTATGGGAATGAATTCTCTAGAGTCCAAAGGACATATGGAGAACACTTACAACTTTATTTCCTTGCTTGGTTTAAGGGTTTAGATTTGATAAAGCTCAGTTAGTAAATTAGCTATATATTTGCAAGGAACATGAGACCTCGTATTAAAAACAAACAAACAAAAAAATCCAAAGACGGTCCCGCCCTTCAATACAGTGTTACTGTGAGATTTTCACTATTCTCGAATACCTATGGAGGTGGGTAGTACTAAAACAGCTTAATGCCAAAGCGCATAACTTTGGTTGAATTCACTTTGCCAATGTGCATTCCATAATAAAATGGTTTACCTCAACATCCAGCTCAAGAATGTCTGCGGTCACATTCATCAGGGACCCAATGTTTGGCTTGGTTCTCCCGAAGTCTCCATGTACAAACTCTTTAATGTAGCTGGGGTTTGTTTAAGGAAAAAATGAAGACAGCATGCTGTACCAACTATTTGGTAAGGTTTGACAGGCAAAAATAATAAAAGCAGAAATGTTACAAAAGAGAGGTTATTTCTGAGCTCTGACTTGTGTGTCTTAAAAAAAAAGCTTTGGCCAGGTGGTTCCTAGTAGTCTGGCAGCCAACATCAGAGCCTGGGAAATGTGTTTACATCAAACTTACCAAAAATCATTACTTTCTTTTTTCTTTATAGCTCATCTCCAAGTGCCAAGGTTTGGATGTGGATTTTACAAATTAACTATAGCTGAATGCTTTTATTAAAAAACAACTTGGCCACAATTTCTGTATTATCATCTTGTTAGTCCCATTTTTTAATAATGGCAACTGTCACCTGCCAGATGGTACGTTTCCACAGAGTCACACACAGAGTGATCTCAATGATGGCATTCCTTGTAACATGACCCAGAGGCAATAGGATGGAAGGAATAATGAGACTATTAGTTTAGTCTTAATGATGGCTCTTCAGACCTACCATCTTGTTTGCTAACATGGTTAGCAAAAGAACCAAGTTAATTCTGTCTCTCTTTTTTTAAGGGGCAACTTTGTATTTCCCTCATAGGTCTTCAAATTTTGAAATCAATAACTAATTCTAGAATTTGTTTTTCAGATTAACATTCCTTACACAGGACTGTACTGCAGCTTTGACAATATTTATCTAAAAGATTTGTTTTTGCCACCATTCAGTAAAAATGCAGCATTATGTTTTGTTCTACAAACCAGCATTTAGTAGAACATAATTAATGGAACTTGAATAGAGAAACAAATTTGTTTCTAGATGGTGAAAAATCTATACTATAATATACTGATATTATGTCCTCACTGTCTGAACGTTTTACTCACTCTACCTTTGCCAAATGTTTTGACTAAAGCACAAGACATATAATTATCTAGTAACTGTCTTTTTTTATAAACTCACAACTACCCAACAATTGTTATTTATTGTCTCTCATTTTCTTTAAAGAATCCCCTTCTGCATAGCAATGATGAAGACAGAAAACCAAATAGCCCCAGAATAACCAGTTAAAACATCCAGAGATGTTCTTATTCCTAACCAGAGGGACAAGGTTTAAGTCAAATGAGCTATCTCAGTGCACTGATCGATGTAAATATATAAGGTATATATAAAGTAAATTTAGTAAGTGAAAAATTCATATACTTCTGTGTATAACCATGTGGCATCTAAAGCTTTAACACATAGTTTTTCTTGGCTAATACCTTAAGTACATGTACATGGGTAGTTCTAAGAATGTTTTAATAGGATTGAAAAGACATCAAATTCTACAAAAGACATTTCTCCTTGGCCCACCAAAACTAAAAGCCAGGATTAGGTAAGAAGATTTTTAAAAAATATATACATGACTTGAAATTCCATCCATAATAGGCAAATATGCTCCAAACAATAGAGATACAAAGATCTATCCACTGGAGTTGAAATTGAAATTGATGCAAATTACAGAATTTAGAAGATTTTAAGAGTAGATAACCTATACTTGGCTTAGCTGAGTAAATCCAGGTCCTAGGGTAGTGCAGGGGAAGAAGTGAATGCAGGTTGGTGGTGAAGGGCAGGCAGACTAGTTACAGCAATATAGTAAGAATGGTATTTGGTAATTAAAACTTGCTTTTTTTCTATATATATATAGTGTGTGTGTGTATATGTGTTACATATACACACACACATACAATAGTACATCATTAGTTCTATACCAGTTAGAAGGCATTTTGTCACTTCATGCTATTGGATCACATAATAATATAAAACCAAGAAGCAAACAAAAACTAGGAAGACCTTCAAAAAGCAAACTAAAGCTAAGCCTGTTAGAGCTCCCTGATATATTTTAATCAGCGACTCAGTTCTGATACAAAAATCATACAAGTCAGGTTAGATTATGAACAAATTATCAGCCTTGGACTATGGATATTTTAACTCTGAATCTCAACCTTTCTGTAATACAGTCAAAGCTCTTTGCAGTCTGAAAATGGTGATAATGATATGTCATCTGAGTCGTTTTAGTTTTGTTTTTTTCACAAGGTACGTAGACAAAGCTATTCTCTGTTGTACTAGGCCAGTGGCCAAGTAAAAGATCATGATGTAAAGTAGTGCTATTCCCATCTACTACCTGTGTTTAATCATCCGAGGCAAACACTTGAAATGTTGAAAAGACCCAAATATGGTCATAAATATGTGACTTGCAAATAATGTCAAGACAGCAAATGAATCCATCAAAAGTATTTTCTGAATACTATGCGCTCAGCACTGTGTAAGACACGGCAATTACAGGAAACATAACTTTAAAGCTGACATTGAACTCACTGGTACCTCAGTGTTTAGAATCATTTTGAAAAACAAATTTCGTGGGAAAAAAACACATCGAACAAACAAACAAAAATATTCTTCTGCAGTACAATCCTCTCCCGAATCCCTCCCAGACCAAGCTGACCCTGTTTTCCAGGGCAGCATGAACTTTTCCAACAGGGTTCTGGCTCATGGCGGCAGTGCAGCAGGTGGAAGGATACGTGCCGGCCTGAGTTTTCAAGCGCAGGCGGAAGTGGTGCTCATCCACGTACTGCGTCTCCATGGAGTGAATGACGCGAGCTCGCACAGCCAGGGGCCTTCGGTGAAGGACGCGCAAAGGTGTTTTCTGGTCGATCTTTAAGTCCTAGGGGAGAATGTGACACACAGTCCCGGAGTCACAGCTTTGCCACCCAGTGAAGCCTATCTTAGCCCTTCCCTCACCATCCATAGCTCACCACAGATGTTTCCTTTAGAGAACTCCATCTGTATCACGGGGTGGACACTAATTAATGGTAAAATGAATTGAGTCCCGTTAGGTTCAAACTCTGTGGGACTTCTCAGAACCCAGTCTATCATTACTCATTTTCTGGGCCCCAGTAACCTCGCCATTTAAAGAGGGCTTTTAAGTAAATAGGTCTCTTTTACTCTCATATTTAATAAATTGGTGAAGGCCCTGGAGTTCTGGCCTGCCCTTAAGGTCTATCGGGTTGCCCTAAAGACAAGGCCTTTACCTTTGTTTACTTTTTTTTTTTTTTTTCTTTTTTTGAGACGGAGTCTCGCTCTGTCGCCCAGGCTGGAGCTCAGTGGCGCAGTCTCGGCTCACCGCAGCCTCTGCCGCCCGTGTTCAAGTGATTCTCCTGCCTCAGCCTTCTGAGTAGCTGGGACTACAGGCGCCTGCCATCGCGCCAGGCTAATTCGTGTAGAGACAGGGTTTCACCGTGTTAGCCAGACTGGTCTCACTTCTCCTGACCTTGTGATTCGCCCGCCTCGGCCTCCCAAAGTGCTGGGATTATAGGCGTGAGCCACCGCGCCCGGCCCCTTTACCTTTGTTTTCTAACCCAACAGAGTGACCTAAGAGTGGGGATTTCAGGCTGCGTGAGAAATGGCTGGTTGCAGAAGGTGGGACATCAGCATCGCTTGGGTGTATGGCAGTTTGCGTTTGTTTGAAACAAGGTCTCGCTCTGTTGTTGCCCAGGCTTGAGTGCAGGGGCGCCATCTCTGCTCACTTGCAACCTCCAATTCCTGGGTTCAAGCGATTCTCCTGCCTCAGCCTCCAGAGTAGCCGGAATCACAGGCACACGCCACCACGCTCAGCTAATTTTTGTATTTTTTTGGTAGAGACGTGGTTTCACCATATTGGCCAGGCTAATCTCCAACTCCTGACCTCAGGTGATCTGCCCTCCTCAGCCTCCCAAAGTGCTGGGATTATAGGTGCGCGCCACCGCGCCCCGCTGAGTTTGCATGTTTTAGGGAGACCCACATACATACTGTCAGGGGTGGGTTGTTTGGATTTGTTTTTTTTTTGTTTGTTTGTTTTTTTTTGGTGAAGGAAAAGGGTTATACAAAAGGATACATCTGGAAAAGATATTAATATTAATACATCTTGTTTAGGGTGATATTTCAATATAATAATTACAAATCAATGTGCATAATAAACCAGGCCCTTTCAATGTTTGTTAGCCCAGCTTGCAACTAATAATACTGCATGTCTTTTTACATTTCAGATTTTTTAGGGACACAGGCTTGTTTTTCTCACAATTCGTTCAAGTTAGAGATTTTCTGTCACAAGATAAAAATTAAGAAATAGAGGTTAACACTGTAAAAGGTCAACTAATTCCAAGTTTTAAAAATTGAGCGTAATCAGAAATTCAGATTCATAAGAACTGAATCCTCTGCATTTTCTTGTCGGAACAACTCTTCCTAATTTCCAAGGTTCT
Organism: Theropithecus gelada; assembly: GCF_003255815.1. Classification (NCBI taxonomy): domain Eukaryota; kingdom Metazoa; phylum Chordata; class Mammalia; order Primates; family Cercopithecidae; genus Theropithecus; species Theropithecus gelada. The sequence goes on from NC_037681.1 coordinate 81,582,557, forward strand.
TGAGTGCCGGAAGGCCTGCTAACGAAAGAAAGGTTTCTGTTTGGTCTCTCCTCTATCAAGTTCTCCACCAAGAAAAAAAGAGCAAGTTCTAACAAAGACCACATTTGAAAGGGTGTGGCTGCTTTTACCAGAGTGGTGAGTCAATGGCTCCTCCTAACTCTGTGGTTTTTATGAGTCTTTGATTTTATTACAGAAATACTTTGTCCTGATGAGATAAGCTGTCTCCATAAGACCTGATTTTTCTCTGGTCAAAGAGACAAAAAAACAAAAAACAAAACAAAAAAAAAACAACAAAAAAAACCATAAATAAAGGACAAGGCTGAACTGTGAAGGAATCTATAAAGACATGGCTTCCACTTTAGAGAAACAGCAGCCTTTAAATTAATGACTATCTATGGAGTCCTCTCCCCTGCTTCCTTTACCTTTAGAGTTATTCCTAGTACTTTGACCATGAGACAGTCGGTCAATGGAAATACCACGAGTCACATGTCTTTTTTGGTTTGTTTGATTTTAGTTGATAAAAGGAAACTACTTCATTTATTCTAATATTGCACTCTGCTGCTCCTGTACTGCTGAGTTTTCAGAAACACACAAACACACACATATGCTTGTTTTTTTTTTTTTAGAAATAGGTTGCTCCTGAAGAGGGGATAAGTAGTAAATGTGAAATGACTTTTTCTCAGTATGGGGAAGTAAGTCGGTTTTTATAATTTTTATGCCAACTGGAATATTTGAAAACGAAAAACATTATTTGAAATCAACTAGTTGCATCAGTCTACTTAGGCTATGCACCATTAAAAGAGACCCTTTCACCACTTAGTCTGTACCTATGAAAATCATCTTTCAGCCCAGGCTGGAGTGCAATGGCACAATGATGGCTCACTGTGGCTTCGACCTCGTGGGCTCAAGCAATCCTCCTGCCTTGGCTTCCCAAAGTGTTGGGATTACAGGCATGAGCCACTGCACCTGACCTCAGCGTTCTTTCTGAATTATCTCTATGGCTACCCCAAACTATGAACCTATTTTTTAAATGAGTTTATTATTCCCACGGCATTCTCAATAACTCGTACAACCCATGTGAAGGCATAGAGAAATTTAGAAATTCGGCTGGGCGCGGTGGCTCAAGCCTGTAATCCCAGCACTTTGGGAGGCCGAGACGGGTGGATCATGAGGTCAGGAGATCGAGACCATCCTGGCTAACCCAGTGAAACCCCGTCTCTACTAAAAAATACAAAAAACTAGCTGGGCGAGGTGGCGAGCGCCTGTAGTCCCAGCTACTCGGGAGGCTGAGGCAGGAGAATGGCGTAAACCCAGGAGGCGGAGCTTGCAGTGAGCTGAGATCCGGCCACTGCACTCCAGCCGGGGCGACAGAGCAAGACTCCGCCTCAAAAAATAAATAAATAAATAAATAAAAATAAAAAATAAAAAAAATAAGAAATTCATTTTGCAATCTTAAAGATATCTGTCTATATTATAACTACCATCCTAAGAACCTTACATAGTATGGCCAAAAGCTAAAAGGCCTTAGCTATAGAATCACAGAATCTGAGAACTGGAGAGGCCACTGGAGATGATCTAGTCCATCTCCTCATTTTATAAATGACCTTCTTTAAGCAGGTGAATGATTTGTACGTTTTTACGAAAATACTCATACTATAAACATTATTCTGCACTTTGCTTTTTTCTCATGTCATAAGTGCTCCTATGAGTCATAGATATAGACATACCTCTATCTTTTTTCCCGGCATTTTTAGGTACATATGTACATACTAATATGTAAATTAAATAGGGTCATATGCTGGTTTTGTTTTTGCTTTTGTTTTGAGATGCAGTCTTACTCTGTTCCCCAGGCTGACTCTGTCCCCCAGGCTGGAGTGCTGTGACGCAATCTTGGCTCACTGCAATCTCTGACCTCTGGGTTCAAGCTATTCTCATGCCTTATCCTTCCAAGTAGCTGGGACTACAGGCATGCACCACCACACCCGGCTAATTTTTTGTGTTTTCAGTAGAGATGGGGTTTCACCATGTTGGCCAGGCTGGTCTCAAACTCCTGACCTCAAGTAAGTTATCCACCCACCTCAGCCTCCTAAAGTGCTGGGATTACAAGCATAAGCCACCATGCCTGGCATGATTTTGTTTTTTTAATAGCTGTATATATCCCAATTTACTCTACCATTTCCTTATTGAGGGACGCTGATTATGTTCCCAGTCTTTTTGTTGTTGATTCTGCCACTTAAAGCCCTTAAACACTGTGTACATATTCTTATGCACTGGAGTTTTATTTCTACAGGACAGTTCAGTATATTTTAAATGTTTACAGTCACTACCATGTTGTTTTTGAAAAAGGCTGAAACACTACATTTCTACTGAGAACTCTCCTCCACTCCAACCCACCGATAGGTATTATTAGTCTAAGGGGAATAAAGTGATGTCTTATTGTTACATCAACCTTTTCAAATGATTCTTGGCCACTGGAGTTATTCTTTTTGCAGCTAACGGGTTCATATTCTTTGTCTATTTTTATTTGTTGCGTGTTCATATTTTTCATAAGTATAAATTCTATTTATAGTATCTTTTGCCATACAATTTGTTTTCTACATAATCCGCTATATGTGTATACATATACATATATATGCGTTTGTGTGTGCTTAAATCAGCAGTCCCCAACCTTTTTGGTGCCAGGGACCAGTTTCTGGGAAGACTATTTTTCTATGAACTGGGGAAGGAGGGGATGGTTTGGGGATGATTCAAGCTTGTTACATTTATTGTGCACTTTATTTCTATTATTATTACATTGTAATATATAATGAAATAATTTTACAACTCACCATAATGTAGATTCAGTGGGAGCCCTGAGCTTGTTTTCCTGCAACTGATGGATCATCAGGCATTAGATTTTCATAAGGAGCATGCAACCTAGATCCGTCGCATGTGTCATTTCCAACAGGGTTCACGCTTTTATAAGAATCTAATGCCACCACTGATCTGACAGGAGACAAAGCTCAGGTGGTAATGTGAGTGATGGGGAGCAGCTGCAAATACAGATGAAGCTTTGCTCTCTCATCCACTGCTCATTTTCTGCTGTGTGGCTAGATTCCTAACAGGTCACCAGCCAGTACCACCGGAGGGTTGAGAACCCCTGGCTTAAATCACAGCATATCATCCTCTCTAGAGTCTATACTTTTATTTTTTTCCTTAGCACTTACCAGAAACATTTTCCTGTGTCAATAAATATTTATCTACCACATAATTTTCAATGGTTGAATAGTAGTAGTCCATTATACAGATAAGTCATTAATATTAAACCAGTTCCTTCTAGTAGGTCATCCAGGTTGTTGCAAAATATTGCCTATTTAAACAATGGTAACTATATGTGTCTCTGTGCTGCCCATGTATGCTCATTCCTTGCATTTGAAAATAAACTGTTTCTGGCTGGGCACGGTGGCTCATGTCTGTAGTCCCAGCACTTTGGGAGGCTGGGGCAGGCAGATGACAAGGTCAGGAATTCAAGACCAGACAGGCCAACATGGCGAAACCCCATCTCTACTAAAAATACAAAAATTAACCAGGTGTGGTGGCGGGCGCCTGTAATCCCAGCTACACGGAAGGCTGAGGCAGGAGAATCACCTGAACCTGGGAGGCGGAGGTTGCAGTGAGCCGAGATCATGCCATTGCACTCCAGCCTGGTGACAAGAGCAAGACTCTGTCTCAAAAAAAAAAAAAAAAAAGGAAAAAAGGAAGTAAACTATTTTTATAAGAAGAGGTGGGGGCAGGTGGTAAAAAGTATGCACGTGAACAGGCAGACACATGCTCAGGTATAGGAAAACTTCACATGTGGCAAAATGCATGTGCTTTACATATATTATCATGTGTTTTACTCATGTACTTAATCTCAGCCTCAGTTCTATTAGATAAGTGCTATTTTATATTTATTTTTGACAAATGACCAAAGATGATAATAGCATTGCCGAGTTTTTCCTATGTGCCAGGTACTGTTCTAAGTGCTTTATCTAATTAAACTCATTTAATTATTTTAACTAATTTTATAGATGAAGAAATTGAAGCAGAAAGAGGTTAAGTAACTTGTCCAAAGCCACAGAGCTCAGAAATGCAGATCCCGGATTTGCACCCAGGCAGTCTGTCTTCAGAGTGGGGCTCTTCCCCACTGGCCACACTGCCGCTCGAGCAGGTTAGATGACACACCCAGTCCTTCAGCTAGTCAGTGGCAGAACCAGGCGTGGAACCCAGGTCTTGCTGACCCCAAAGCCCATGCCCTGTGACTTGCTAGTAATAAATTAGAAGACAATGGGATCTTTGATAGGCAACAGAAAAATGAAATAAAAAGAACAAGCACACTTAAACTACCTTTATGTCATTTAGGAATTCAATGTCTTTCTTCTGGATCGCTTTATCTGTCCATATTAAGGCACTGTAGGTCTTTGTCTTTTCTTCTTCACCTTCTTTCATATGTCCTATTGCCTCTCTAAACAAAAACAATTTTTAAAAGCTTGTCCAAATAAATAAAATGCAAACAAACCTTGCCCCAAATTAACCTTTCTTTAAAAATAGTTCCAATGAGATATAATTTACATATAATTTCTCAGTTTTAACTGTACAATTCAATGATTTTTAGTATGTTTTCAGAGTTGTCCAGCTATTACCACAATCTAGTTTTAGAAACTTTCATCACCCCGAAAAAGAAACTTTGTACCCATTAGTGTCACTTCCCATTATTATTCTCCCCAAGCCCTAGACAACCATTAACTGACTTTCTATCTCTATAGATTTACCTATTCTGAACATTTCATATAATGAAATCATACAGTACGTGGTGCTTGGTGACTGGCTACTTTCATTTCATAATGTTTTCAAGGTTCATCCAGGTTGCAGCATGTATCAGTACTTCATTCCTTTTTATTACCAAGTAATATTCCATTGTATGGATATATCACATTTTGTTTATTCATAGACACTTGGGTAGTTTCTACTTCTTTGCTATTGTGAATAATGTTACTAGGAATATCATGTACAAGTCTTTGTGTGGATGTTTGTTTTCATTTCTCTTGCATATATAATATCTAGAAGTGGTTAAGATTTGTATTTCCCCAATGACTAATTATGTTGAGCATTTTTTCATACATTAATCGGCTATTCCTATATCCTCCTTGCAGAAACGTCTACTTAATCATTTCCCCATTTTTAGTTGGGTTGTTAAGAGTTCTTTATATATTCTGGATGCAATTCCCTTATCAAGATATATGACCTGCAACTAAAACATCCCTTCGAAATCGTCTCCAGTGAGCCTACTCTTACCTTGTGACAAGCTGCAAGTCACGTACTTGGATTTTGTTAGATGAGTTATTAATTTTCTGTAGTAGCAGAAAAAGAAAAACAATTAGCAAGTCTAGCTCAGTTACAGAATTGCAGAAACATGACGATTTCCATGTCATGAAGTGGTTTACCTGCTGAAGTTCCTTAATTTCTTGTGAAGTGAAATGTACTCTATGAGGATTCACCAGCTCAATTGCAAAGGGCCTTCCTGGCAGCACACACCCCGTCATGAAACAGAAACGTGTTGATGGAGTTAACATTTGGGCTAATGCAAGAGGGTTAGGAGGTGTGAAAAATGAGTTGAGCTCTAGAGGACTGAAAGTTTAGTGACATGACTACATCTGAGGGAGGGAAGAATGTGTGAGAAGAATCAAGGGGCTTTTTGTGGGGGCAGAAGGGCTGCTAAACCCCAGCACAGGCAATATGTGAAAATGACTGCTTTCCCAAAGGCCCATGAACAAGCCTGTGTTAATTACAAAACACAGTTCAAATAACTGCTAATTAACTTAGTTACACTAATGTAAAGTTGTCACATGCAGCAATGCCCTGTTGAAATCCATCCTCCTAGCCTGATCCACTAGTGAAATGGAAAAGCTTTGGTTCCATGAGAGGAAGGAACTATAAGTCTCAAACAGTTGAGGATTAAATGTCATCATCTTTCCGATAATGCAGCAGGGTAAAATGAGAGACATGAAGGTTAAGACAGCAGAATCACTTTTTAAATGAAGATGTACATTTTGAAAACTGTATTGGTACTTCTGAAATGTTATTAAATGAAAAAATTAATAATCAAACTTTTGGATAAAAAATCAGGCACCTCTTTGTTAATGCACATACAAGTCCCTTATAACCTACAGGTATGCAATCAGGATGGCCTCTGAAGAAATGATTCCTGTTAAGGTGTATTTCATATAATTCATAAAGGGGCCTCCATAATCCACAAAGCTTCCTCCCTTGGAGAAGCTCTCGACCTTGCTCACTTTGTTTTTCACTGAGTGACTACTAAGCCTGCTGTCTAGAAAGGATGAATATCAGAAAGTTAGTTCTAATCAGGTGATGCTGTTGCAGTCTTACCATTTCCTAATGTTCTCACATCTACATCTTCTCTTCCAGAGGATGAAAAATTAAAACCTTTGAAAAGCAGATAAAGAAAAAAAAAATTAGAGACATCATAGCCCTAAGATATTCATTCCCAACCTTTGGTAGAAACCCAATTGAAGGTCTTGAACAATCTACAGGAGAATCCCCTGGGAGAGTCATCGTCCCACCTCTAATGTCAATCTCTACTAAAAATAGTAATGCTAATAGTAAACACCATTTATTGAGAACTTATTATATGCCAGGCATTGGACTAAAAATTTTATATATATGATTTAAATTTTATTTACTTATTTTTTTTTCTTAGAAATGAGATCTTACTCTGTCACCCAGGCTGGAGTGCAGTACCATGATCATGGCCGACTGCAACCTCAAACTCCTGGGCCCAATCAATCCTCTTGTCTCAGCCTCCCAAGTAGCTAGGATCACAAGTGCACACCAGCACACCTGGCTAATTTTTTAATTTTTGTAGAGATAAGGTCTTGCTTTATTGCCCAGGCTGGTCTTTAACTCCTGAATTCAAGCTATTCTCCTGCTTTGGCCTACCAAAGCACCGGAATTACAGGTGTGAGCCACTGCACCTGAACCATGTACTATTTAATCCTTATTATAACCTTATAAAGTAAGTACAAAATAAAAGAACACCAAGCTTCAGAAAAGTTAGGTAATGATCCCAAGGTCGCACAAGTAAATGGCAGAGCTAGGTGTTTCTGATGTTAAAATCTGACCTTAACTACCATCCCATGGGAAAGCCAAGGCAGAGTCCTGTTTGGAAGAAGAGCCCACCACCTCTCTGGCCATAAGCCTATGGTAAAAACTCTACCATCTTTCTCTTTTTCCTTAAAACACAACCAAGCAAAAACATTCATTATTTAAGAATTAAACTCCATGAAAGAAAAAGGAGGGAAAAAAAGGTCTGACTCCAAAAAGCAAATTCATTATATATGTCATCAAACCAAAGCTGGAAACGTGATAAAACCAGTGTATGCTCTATCATAAGTAGATCATCACAGACTAAAAGCTGCAAATATTGGAATAGGAAAATTGTTTTTTTGTTTTGTTTTGTTTTGTTTTAAAGGCAAGGGGCTTATACAACTACGTTTTTAGACACAGAACTAGGCCAGGCAGGAAGTAGGAGTCTGTGAACCACTAAGTCCCAAAAAACTCTCCATTCTGTGTTTACACTCCAGTGTGAAGTTACTAATAAATCCATAGGAACATCAGTATCTTCTAATCAGAGTCAACAGACTCAACCTGTAGTGCTAACAACAGATGGATGGCCATGGCTCAGTGGTGAATTCAAAAAGGGCATCTGGGAAGCCGAAGATGCAGACTCCTTGGGGCTACGATTTGACTTCTACCTGCCCATCCCTGTCTCCCAGTCAGCCCTGTCAGGAAAACAGGGGGTCCACAGTGACTGAACAGGAACCTGTGACTGGTAGGGGTGAAGGGAATGAACAGGCCTCGAAGAGCTAAGTCTACTAGTTACTGAAGGAGCAGAAATCTTAAATTCATAAGTCAGCCATAAAACTTCCCACAAATTCCAGCCCATCAGTAAGAAAGAGGTGTAGAAAGCTAGGCCCTTGAGAAGGCCACAAAAGCATTTGATCCAGGCTAAAGGAGAAGGCATATTTACTGATCTTTTAGAAAAATGTTTCAAACCAGGCTGGGCACGGTGACTCATACCTGTAATCCCAGCACTTTGGGAGGCTGAGGCGGGTGGATCATGAAGTCAGGAGATCGAGACCATCCTGGCTAACATGGTGAAACCCATCTCTGTTAAAAATACAAAAAAATTAGCTGGGTGTGGTGGCACGTGCCTGTAGTCCGAGCTACTCAGGAGGCTGAGGCAGGAGAATGGCGTGAACCCGGAAGGTGGAGTTTGCAGTGAGCCCAGATCGTGCCACTGCACTCCAGCCTGGGTGACAGGGCGAGACTCCGTCTCAAAAAAAAAAAAAAAAGAAAAATGTTTCAAACCTGAAAATTAAGGAAACATCCTTGGACCTCAGAGTGAGAGAAATTTGGGGGGGCAAACCTGAAAACTTACTAGTGTGCAATTATAAATGGCAGCTGACAAAAAAGGAAAAGAAGCCACTCCCTTAAGTATTAGAAAATACATGCTTAAAACTTAGTTGAGTTTTTAAACTCACATTGTGCCTTGTCTCATTCCCCTAAAAACCAAAATCAAGGGCAAGAGTGATCAAGAAGTATAAGGGGTTCAGCTAATCTGCAGTGGTCCTCGTACTTGGGACAGACAGACAATGGGACCGAAAGATGGGCACAGGCCAGACAATGAAGGACCCAGAATATCCAGGTAAGTGGACTTCATCCTGTAGCCAGTCATTGACCAGTTTTTAGCAGGGAACTGACATGGAAAGTATGTATTCAATAAGTGAATTAATAAATATATTAGGAGAAGATTTCTTAGACATACAGATTTTTGAGAGCATGTCAAAATTATTACTCATTAGGGAATTAACAAGTAGATAATAAGACATGCAGTCTGAAGTGACTGAGAAACAAGTTTGTATATCTCACATAGGGGAAGGGATGTTTATATAGGTAGCCACACTGCTCCATGCAATACTGGCTCAGTTTATAGAACTTTAACACTTAGGAGTACCACAGTTAGAACCATCTTCCCAGAGTTGTCAGATGTGAACCACTAATCAATAATAAGTAATATATCTGAGAAGGACAGGTTCAGCAAATTGATGTTATCAATCAGAGATTTCAAACAACAAGATTTTGTCTCCTGACAGGGAGCCAGTTAGCACTGAGGCCCAGAGGTCTGCTTTTTCTCAGGGGACTCTCAATAAATTATGTCAGGACACATTTACAGCTATCAAACATGCAATATTCTTCTTTTCAGTTTGGGAATAATTTTCCCCCCATCAAATGGAAAATGACAACAAACCACCTTCATTAAAAATTGTAAGGGGGAAAACACAACTGTTTCAGAGTCAGTCCTCCAGCAGCCCTAGAGATAACAGGGTCTTCCCTGGGGCCCAAATAGAACTGAAACTTTCTTGAATCTTCTTAAAGAAAAGGAGTAAGGTGGCATAAGGGAAATGGCTGTGCTTTAGTCAAGAGTAGGCTGAGGTGGCCTTCCGGCACAGCATGACTCAGTGGGTTTAGAGTGCAGGTGCACAACCCCACTCATTATGTAACCACGCCACGTGAGGCACATTAGGTGCTCACTCACATGAGCTAGTGCTTGGCTCGGTACCACTATTGTCTGTAAAATGTATAACTACCCTGCTGACGCTGTACATACCATTCAGACTGGGGCTTGCACCCAGAGACAGAGAATAAAGCCATGTTGAAACTCACTACGATTCCTTGAGTGTTCTTTCAGCTGCCCACCACTCATCCACCCACTGCCCTCGGTCCTCCGCTTGGGCTGGAACCCGACACTTGGTGTTGCACTTGATGTAGCAGGATATTGAGATTTAGAAGCAACAACACCCCTCTTGCCTGAGATTGGGATGATGTGGCTGAGACTGCCTTCCTAGCAGCCAAGCGGGTTATTCAGCAGGTACAAGCCCTTTGGGTTCACATGCTCCAACTGCACTGTGGATTGGGCCCACACCTGTGCTGAGGTGACCAATGTTTCCAACTGTTGGATCTGTACCGCCCTTCCAGCAGCAGCTGTGGATGGTTTGCCCTGGCACATACATCCCACATCTGTAGAGAAGTGAACATGGTTGGAGACTTGAGGTCCCACGGCTGACGCCTGGAACACAATGCACAAGTTTTGGACAAAGGATGCTGCAAGACCCATGGCATGCTTGCCCCCTGGTTGGCCCATGGCATTTATGATGGATGGAGCTGGTCAGTGGGGGAACATGTAGTACCCCCAGCCCAGGCACTGTGGTGCATAGAGCAACATTGGGGTAATACCACTGTGGGATGGCTACCCATCATGGTCTGTATAAACATAACACAATGCTGTACCTTTATCCCGGATAATCAGCAGAACATAAAAGCAGCTCTGCAAGGGGTCTCACGGGAGATTAAGACAGTTGAGGGCTTTACTGATGACCCCCTGCAGAGATGGTGGGCATCCCCAGGCTCTGGCCTATGCTGGGCCCTAATAGACATAAGTAGCATAGTTGAGATCCTAGTAGTGATCTGTTGCTCTCTGTATTGTTGTTGTGGACTATGGATTCAGGGCCCTGCCCAGAGGACACCCTCAGCCTGGAGGGTGGAGTATAAGGGAAATGGCTGCGCTTTAGTCAGGAGTAGATTGAGGCAGCCTTCCAGTACAGCATGACTCAGCAGGTTTGGTGCGCAGGCGCGCAACCCCACACATTATGTAACCACACCACGTGAGGCACATTAGGTGATCACTCACATGAACTTGCGCTTGGCTTGGAGCCACTATTGTCTGTAAAAGGTATAACTATCCTGCTGATGCTGTACATATGGCTCATGCCTGGGCTTTTGCCCAGAGAGAGAGAGAATAAAGCCATGTCCAAAACTCCCTATGTCTCCCTGAGTGTTCTTTCAGCTACCCGCCACTCGTCAACCCACTCCCTTCAGTCTTCAGCTTGGGCTGGAACCTGACAGTTGGTGTGACAGGTGGCCCCAAAAAGAAATCAGATGAAACTTTTTGTGCTAAAGCTTTATTTTCATCCCTTCATAATCTGCATAAGTCTTACATGATAATTCATTTGTAAATACCAAATTAAGTGGGCAAAAAAGCTCATGGCAATAGTCCAGGGTCTTTACTGCTAAGATTTGGGAAAATATTAGGGTGCTGGGATACTTTTTTTTCCATCCAGTAAAAAATTCTTAAAGACCCTTAAAGAAGGTCCACCTATGCGATAGGCAACAAATTATAAGAGGGATGTGGTTTGAAGTGTTTCTCTTTCCTCCTTGCAAGTCAGGGAGCTGGAAGGGTCAGCCATGTCTCATCTAGACCATGTGTTTGTCATGATCAAAGCATGTTTATCTTAAGGTCTTTCAGAGAGAAGGATGGATTTCTAGCTGGTCTGTCAAAAAAGGGTTTGCTGGCTGAGTGTGGTGGTTCACGTCTGTAATCTCAGCACTTTGGGAGGCTGAGGCAGATGGATTGCTCGAGCTCAGGAGTTTGAGACTAGCCTTGGCAACATGGCAAAACTTCATCTCCACAAAAAATACAAAAAAATTAGCCAGGCATGGTGGTACATACCTGTAGTCCCAGCTACTTGGGAGGCTGAGGCAGGAGGATTGCTTGAGCCCAGGAGGTAAAGGCTACAGTGAGCCATGATCACACTACTGCACTATAGCCTGGGCAACAAAGTAAGACTCTGTCTCACAAAAAAAAAAAAAAAAGGTTTTCTAATTATGCTAGGAGCCTCATTCCAAAGAGTAACATCATTCATGCCCTGCAGTTTTTCCTGACGTGTAACACAATTTCCTGCAATTGAAATCACAAGACTTTATGCTGCCTTTGACCTGACAGGCCTGTTGAGACAAGGAAAACATAAACCTGATGGAACCTGACTCATCCCACGAACCTAGGCTCGTTAATACCTAAATTCAAAAACAATACAACTGTCATTCAGTCTTTGTAAAATGGCTGCTGTTGATTTACTTTATCTAGGCCTGAACTTTATTCCAGGACACTTTATAGGTTAAGAGAGAAGCCAAACACTTGCCAGTGATTACTCTTGAAGAAGCACTGGATGTGGAAGATGTGTTTTAATTTCCTCATATTCCCCCAAAGAGGCCAAGGCAGAGGTGTACCAAGGTCAGGGCTTAGGTGCATTCATTTAGTTTCAGTTGTTTTGAATTTCCCCAGGAAAGAACAGTCATTTTTTTACTTTATTTTTTATTTTCTTAGGCAGAATCTCACTCTTTCACCCAGGCTGGAGTGCAGTAGTGTGATCTCAGCTCACTGCAACCTCCGCCTCCTGGGTTCAAGCGATTCGTGCCTCAGCCTTCTAAGTAGCTGGGACTATAGGTGTGCACCAACAGGACTGGCTAATTTTCGTATTTTTAGTAGATACAGGGTCTCACCATGTTGCCCAGGCTGGTCTTGAATTCCTGACTGCAAGTGATTCGCCTGCCTCAGTCTCCCAGAGTGCTGGGATTGCAGGCACGCGCCACTACACCCGGCAGAGCAGTCATCTTGAGAGAGGACAGGCAGATATTCTTGAGTGCCTTGGCTGAAATCCAGCCCAGGCCAGTGGCACCCAGAACATGATGATCCCTGTTCACAGGAAGCCTATGGCCAAGAGGCCCAGACTTGGTAGTGATTAACAAAACATAGAAATTTTTCTTACCACCTCCAAGAACTCTATTCATGAATGTCAGTGTATTAAATATATGGCCGAGTACAGTGGCTCCTGCCTATAATCCCAGCACTTTGGGAATCCCAGGCAGGAGGGGCACTTGAGCCCCGGAGTTCAAGACCAGCCTGGGCTACGTAGTGAGAGTCCCATCTCTAAAAATATATTAAAAAATAACCGAGCATGGTGGCCCATACCTGTGGTCCCAGCTACTCAGGACACTGAAATGGGAGGGTTGCTTCAGCCTGGGAGGTTGAGGCTGCGCTCCAGCCTGGGTGACAGGGTGAGACCCCCTCTCTCTCAAAAAAAAGAGAATAAAATATGAAGATTAGGTCAGGTGGGGTGGCTTATGCCTATAATCCCAGGACTTTGGGAGACCAAGGTGGGCAGATCATTTGAGCCCAGAAGGTTAAGGCTGCCATGAACTGTGATTGTGCTACTGTAATCTAGCCTAGTTGACAAAGAAAGCCCCTATCTCAAAAAAAAAGAAATAAAGTATGAAGATTGTAACACTTACTCTCTGCTTTGAATACTGCCAACAGATGATCTGAAATTAATTCTTCCACTGAAGATTCCAGCTTTCTTTCTCCATCAATTATCCAAGGAGTTTGTGGTAGATTCCTGGAGTATTTATTATACCTCCCTGAGAAAGAAACAATCAGGCAGCCTGGATGGAATGGAGTAATTAACATAACAGGATAAAAAGAGAAGCAACAACTATAAGGGCCAATATCCTAAGTGCTACAATATAAAACAAGGCCTATCCTTTACCTAACTAACAACTCAATTTGGAGACCTGGGACACAGACATGTAGAGAATTAAATAAAAAGGTTTAAAGTAACAATAAAATAGATGAGTAAATATATGATATGAATGGTACATCAAATGAGTTTGAAAGGAATGCTCAATATATTTAATTTGATTGGCTGACTGAACAAATTATATAATATTATTAATGTACCAAGGATTAAAAAAAAAAAAAAAAAAAAACCACAACCAAACTTGCTTTTACACCTGATGAATAAAGCTACAGTAAGGCAGGTAGCTTTCATTGCCCTAGGATAGGATATTATAGTCAGGGCTGAAGAGCAATTTCACTTCAGCCATTACTATAAAACAGTTGTAACTTTCAAACAAAAATTTGTCTGCCAGATTACCTTTAGGGAAAGTCAATGAACAATTTCTTTCCAGTGGAAGCCAAGTGTTTAGTCATCTTGGAGATAATAAATTGTTTTTTCAAGTTTGCTTTTATGTTATAAAACAGCCTCTGTCCTGCTGTTTTTCTCCAAACCAGTTTTGGGTCTCTGCATGTACCCATGTTTCTACTTGGCCATCTCTGATGAAAACTATTAAAACCTAGGAAGTGTCATTTCCTTTTGGCATGGCATTTAAAATAACTGATCTCCTAAGTGATCCTTTAGAATGCCCACAAAACCTAAAATAAGTTTGGCTATTGATTCTACTTCTCAAGAGAGTAAACTTATTAGAATCTAATAACAGCAATAAGAATAAAATAGAACAGGAGTCAGTTGAGTTTTCAGAAAGGAGAGTACGTTCACAGTGTATGTATATTCTAGAATAAATATTTTACCAGCCACAAAAACAGCACCATGAGCACATTCAATTTCAAGAACAGTGCATACAGCCTTTGGTGAGTTTGGAGGACAAGGAAACTGCCTGCAAAACAAAATAAATTTTATAGCTATTTTCCAGACATAATATTGAATCACAAAACTTAGATGAATCAGCATCGTCTGAGACATACACAGAGCCCAAGTCTCTCGCTAACTTTTAGTTTCAGAACAATAAAGGTCTTGCAGGCCTGTGGAGTAACAATTTTAACATATGAAAGTGGCAGTAAGTAAATAAGGGCTCTGCTGCTACCTTTCACCCTTGGGAGGCCTTATCTTCCTAGGCAAAAACTGCAATTACTTTTGCACCAACCTAATACTTTCCGATAGTCTCAAGATTTGAGGGAAAAATCCATACAAAGGAAGTGGAAGCCCCGTCAGGCTCTTTAACCATTTTGCTGTCCATGGTCATGTGCAGTTTACTGCTGACTCTACCCCCCTTATCACATCATTGTTTGAAATGTATTGAAGGATCTTCTGGAAAGAAAACTACAGTAATATTTTATTTAATAAAATGAATGTACCAAGAATTCAAATGTAAGGTTTATTGCATTTATTTTATTTTACCATATTTTAACAAGTGAGGAAACTCATGAGCCTTCCTCTCCCTTTTCTGGAGATGAACGATACTAGGAAATACAGGACTAAGGATGTAACGGGCGTAGCACTGGGCTAGAATGTCAGGAAATCTGGCTCCAGATCTACTCTATTACTAGCTTAGGCAAGTCAACTCCCTCTTTGGACACAATACCCTCTTCTAAAAGATCAAGAAGTTAGACCTGATTTGGCTGGGCACAGTGGCTCACGCCTGTAATTCCAGCACTTTGGGAGGACGAGGCGGTTGGATCACCTGAGGTCAAGAGTTCAAGACCTGCCTGGTCAACATGGCGAAACCCTGTCTCTACTAAAAATACAAAAAATTAGCCGGGCAGTGGTGGTGCATGCCTATAATCCCACCTACTTGGGAGGCTGAGGCAGGAGAATCACTAGAACCCAAGAGGCAGAGGTTGCAGTGAGCCGAGATTGCTCCACTGCACTCCAGCCTGGGCAACAAAGGTGAAACTCCATCTCAAAAAATAAATAAATATATATTTTTAAAAGATGTTACACTTGATATTAATTTGACAAACATTTACTGAACACCACTATATGCCAGGTACTGCATCGGGGTTGGAGAGATAACAATGACTAAGACACAATCCTGGCCCCTGAAATATATCATCTTGTTTCAGAGATAATCCAGCTTATCTCTAACATTCCCTTTACTCTAAAATTTCATGACGCTTCTTTGTTTCTATACTTCTACTTACTTAAGGAAATCCTCTTCTTTTATCTTATTCAAGGCTTTCATAACTGCCATTCTAGTGAATACAGACTATATAGGGTAAAATGAGAAGAAAAGACATTTTATTATGCAGACAAGAAAACGTCAGATGTGAAACATAGAACATGGTTGGAGAAATTGTATCATTTCATTACATCATTTCATATACTTAACATGGAGAAATACTTAAGCTTTTTAAGAAAATAAATAAAACTTAAGCATTCATGTCAGTTCTGCAACTGGCACACCTCTATAACCTTTCTCTTCAATCTGATCTATGTCTATAATAACAGGTAGATCCAGCAGAACAGGTCTTCTTCACCACACTGTCCCACTTCTCTCAAATTATGGTATAATTCAAATACCAAAAAAATGATGACATTGTAGGAAGTGTGATTTAATTTTTTTTTCCCTTGACTTCAACAGGAATTTAGATTGATTCAGCTACCTTTTCTTTCCTACATCCCTTCAGAGGTCACAGTATGTAATTTAGAAGTTGGCTGCCAGGGTAAGGGGTAAAGCAGAGTCAACCTGCCGGCCCTGGCATCTAGCAACTCAGTCTCACTCACCAGCCACAGAATAAGCAAATCCACTGTACTGAACAGAAGGGCATCTACAACAAATGTTCCACTTGGATTTTTTAAGATAAGAAAAGCCAAACTGCATGGTAGATATACTAGAACTAATTAGTGCATATATACATGGCTTACTATGATAAATCACAATTATTTCTTCTGTTATGAGAAATCACATTTGACTGAAAAGGATTACAATGGAGGCAGCTCAACAGTTTATCCCCAGTCAAAGGAATGATTTTTTCAAAATCATATTCTAGGGACCACCATGGCATTCTACAAGATACCATAGGGTTACAACTGAAATTAAGTGCCTGTTTGATAAGATATGAAATCTTAGGACTGAAAAAAATCTCAAAAGGTCATTCAATTTGCTCCCAGCCATGAGGCAAGCAAACTATACTTGAGTCTACAACTCCCACTGGCCAAATGGTGTGGTGTCTATGATGCTTTAACAAAAATCTCTTAATCCTATTACTTGATGCCTATTATTATATTTCCTCAAGGGTAAATAAAATAAAACTAGGTCTTCAATATAGATACATCTTACAGGTTATTTGGGCAGAGCTTCCCAACTGGCGTGGCAAAGCAGTGGACTATGGTTGTGCCAAGATGTTGATCTCTTTAGTTCAGAAGGGCTGCTGGGCAGGGCCTCAGACAGTGGAAACCCCAGTCCTGTTGCTGCCAATCTGAAGCAACTCCATCCTGTTACGCTCAGGGTGCTGAACAAACATGGTAATATTTTAGATGTGCCATGATAAGAGAAAAGTAGGGAGGCGCTGCTTTCGGCTTGGTCTGCATTTCTAATTATTTCTGCACAGGGCATTAGGCAAATGTTACAAACTTCTTTCCCCCAGTTCTAAAAGGCCCAGCAATTAGTCAAAGCAAGAGGCAAAGCCAACAGATGTATATTTGACAATGAGCTTATGTTCTTTTTAACAATCACAGCAACAAAATGAATGTAAGTAAAACTGTAGGAATGCCTAAGTCTGTGTACGAAACCACCTACGAAACTGACGCATGAAAGATGACCAATATCGCACCACATCATTCTATCCTGACATGATACGAGCTAAGAGTGTATGTTAACTAACTTGTCCATTAACATGAAGATTAGCTAACATTAAGATGATAAGGAAGAGTTTGAATAAAACACCCTTTTTGCAAATGTAGCCAGAAAGAGGCCATGTTAATTCAGGACTGTCCTAAATAAAACAACTTACTTTGGATTATATATTGTAAACCTCAATTTCTGGAAAATGGGTATCAGCTGAAAGTTTGGAATGCTACTGACACTTACCATTGATTTTCCCAGATGATGTAATTTGGGGTATTAAAATCTAAACGTCGAATTTAATAAGTAATAGTAATATCACCGAAACATTGATTCTAAATTTAACACCGTCAGGGGAACAATCTAGACACTGACACAAACATGAGGATGTTTGTGTGCTACAACTTCCTAGCCGGAGGTGAAGGTTGAAAAAGTTGAAAAAAAATAAAAATTAATGTAGCAAATGGAAATATTTAAAGACTGATTCTTAGTATAATAGAGTTGCCATGTTTCTAATGCATATCCTTTTTGTTGGAAATTTGGATATTCAGCTCAGACAAAACTCACTCAAGAGTAAGAAGCAGGAACCTTTCCTTACCTGTTTGTTTTTGGCTGGCTTAAAACAATCTGGGCATATCGCAGCTCTAAAATAAAATTCAAGTTAATGTAAAAGGTTGAGTTTATTCTGGGGTAGATATAATTCAAATATATTTAATACAAAATGGCTGCTAAACTCAGGACATCAGGAGCAGACAAAATGAGTCCCTGTAGGAGCTACATCGGTTTGCCCAGGAACCTATGTTCAAGGACACGTTTTATTTTATTTTTTGAGGGCACATTTTAAACCTACTAAGACATAACAAGTTCTGAAATGCTTATTAGGAAGCATTTCCTATGCTTATGAGAAGCAATACTATTTTCATGAAAACCAAACAGCATTAACAATTTTACACCACTGACGTTGTTTACATGGCAACTTACAGGAAGTGGCAATCCTCAACTGTTTCTGGGTGAGCAAAGACCACACTCACTTCAAACAAGCTCTAAAAATTATAAAGACAGTTTAAAAATGAGCAAAAGGAAACTAACATCTAACAACTTATGAATGGAAATAGAAATTAATTCTCAAACATTGGCTCAGAAAAGAATGACCAGAAAAACTGGAAATACTACTGCTCTCAAATCAACTTGTTCACAGGGCAGCTGTAAAGGAAATGGTTTTTGTTTTTTTTTTTAACTTCTAAAACTCAGTCATTAGTGATCCTACCAAAAAAGTTTTAAAATAAATTTGTATGCTTTTTGGACAAATGTGTAAATTAGGTGTGAAGATGAATGAGAATTTACAGAATTGAAAATAAATAATAATGCAAAGAAATGAAGAATTATTCTGCCAATACTATGATTTAAATTATTAGCAAGGCAAAAAACATACATTCAGATCCCTAAAAACTGTATGAAGCTTTTTTTAAAGTGCTCAAACGTCTTAATGTATTTGTAATTTTTTTGTTTCATTTCAAAAATTATACACTTAAATCATAAAACGATCAAATACAAGGTAGTTTTTCAATCCCACTCCACTGAAGCAGAACCATTAACAAGTTGATGTTTTTTCTAGACATTTTTGTGAATATAAATGTATATGTATTATTTTTTAAGACATGCTTTTGAAAAATTGCTTTAATATTATATCATGGAAATCTTTTCAACTCTAGGGACTGTCAGACATTTAAGCTGTAGAAAATTTTTCTGTAACAACAACAACAAAAAATGCTACAGTGAACATCCTTGTACACCAAAAAAGCATGATTTTATACTTTTACCTCCATGGAGAATACACAAAATTCCATATGGGGGAAGTGTGTGTGGGGAGAATAGCTAAAAATGCCATACTATGTTACAATTTTGTCTTTATATTTACTGAGTTCATTGGATAGTTAGTGGACCTATTAGCTACTCTAGAATCACAATAATGAATAGCTGTTTTTTTTTTTTTTTGCTCCTTATTCTAATCTATACAATAATTAAAGTGAACAACACATTCCTTTTATTCAGGGAAACTTCACTCAACCCACATCTTTTGTTTTCTATTTTCTGTTCTCACTTATATGACATGTAAAATTATTTGTGCTTCAAAACTGAAATTTGAGGTAAAAATATTTTGCATTAATGACTTCTCTAACTTCCAAAATAGTTTCATTACCTCATTTCCTCTTCATGCTATCTGAGAAGTGGTTTTATTCTCTATTCTCTCAATATTCAGTTTACAGAACAGAGCATATTCTTACAGAAGGAAATATTACTGCATAATTCAGAATGGTTTTGAAAAACTGTTTAGCTTTAGTAGGCGGTTTTGTGATTTTATTTGAATAGGGGTGTATCTGATATTCAGGGAATTTCCTTCTAGCAAAATGATGAAACAATGAGGCCATAATATTAAAACCTAATTTAAGATGACCTTCCTGTTTTCACATCTGGAAGCCTGTTGAGTCTTCCCTGAAATTCAATCCATTTCAGAGACTGAGGTAAGGTCTGCTCTGGAAAAGGGAAATGTTCTGCTTTCAAAGGCAGTTACTGCCTAAAAGTAAACAGGGGGATTTGAGATACCAACAAGGTAGGATTGAGCCCATACTCATTGTAGTTGAATAGGTTCTGTCCATGCATTTGAAAACAAGACTAGCCACAGATAAACCAAAATTAAATAGTCCAGAGTTGACTCTACATTTGCTTGCAGTTATTTATATGTTGCTTTGCATCAAGTCTGTTCCTCCAATTGAACTATAAATACATTAAAGGCAAAGATTCATTTCTAACCTTTTAAGGTCAATTAGGGCACCTGGTACCTTCATAAGTGTCTTAGGTCATAAAGAAGTTTTAGGGAAAAAAAAAAAAAGAAATGCTTTGACTTCAATTTAAGACTATCAGAATTTAACATTTGAAAAGCTTAAAAATCCTTCACTGGATTATTTAAAAAGAAGTTTTTTTGGCTAACCAAAACCCTGCCATATAATTAAGCAAAACTAGTAAAATCAGAGAATAAAATTAACAATGCTGTTGACCCGATACCTTTCCATCAATGGGAACACCCAGTTCCTCTGAAAACAGGGGGTGAGTTATCCATTTGTAGGCTTCTTTTAGCTGAACTATATCATCTCTTCCCAGCGACAGACTCTGCTTTCTGAATAACATAAAAATTAATTCACTGACATGAAAAACTTTACTTTTTCTATTAAAGGCAAGAATTTATGCAATTATTTTTAAAATATTGATTGAGTGCCTAGTATGTACCAGGCACTATTCTACACATTAAATAGAAAGCAGAGAACAAAGCAGACAAAAATTCCTCACCTCATGGATCTTATACTCTAGTGGAATCATGGAATTACTTTTTTAAAGACATATAACACAATTTTTAAAGCTTCAAAGTCAAAAGCACACTATTGGGTTTTTCTGAGCTAGAATTGCCAGATTCCAGGATTTGGAATACATCAGAAGACAGAAAGATGGGATAGAGATGATTGTTTACTGCTCACAAACTATAAACTGTGTATTACAATAATCACATCCACATTTTAATGCTTGCTTTTCCTCTCTTGTTGAAAATGGGGCTTACTTTTGGGAAATCAACATAAAAGTTGTACTTTTTAAAAAACTTTACTGATGAAGAAGAAATATTAAATCCTAAAGTATCAATGTTCTGAAATGCTCATCAATGTATTATCAGATAAATAGCTGAATAAAAATTTGACATTCCCCCAAAATATACTCATGAGACAATAAATAGGTTTTGGGAAGTCCCTTTTATAAATTCTAGCTTTAGTTTGTAACCTAAAATTGTGATAGAAAGGAACTTGAGATAAAAGGGATGAAAAACATGGTGTGGTATTATTAAAACTCCTCTACTCTGCTGAGAACACTGGGATATTACTAACAAACTAACAAGCCCACATCATTCAAATAATTAAAACTTCAAACCAGCCTTATGGCTATTTATAGGACTGCTTTTAATGAAAGAGATGTAAGGGCCAACTTATGCATCACCCCTTTTAATGCCCAATTTTCACTGATAGAAATTACTCCTTATAGGCAACATCCATTGTTATTTAAGACCAAAAGACACTACTAACTACAGGTCAAAAACAAAAAGGAATTAAGCTAATGGCTGAATGTAGTTGATCAGAAAAAAAAAAAAAAAAAGAATATGCAGATCACTGTTTCTCTAAAAATGCAAAATATGAAATAGTTGACCCCCCCCCCCAAAAAAAAAGAAAGAAAGAAATAGTTGATCTACCCATTCTGTATCCAGCTGAGAATATAACTGGTTACAGAGATAGCTTTTGTATGCTTTGGGATTGTGATTTAACAATGAAATACCCAGATAAACTCTGCATCTGACAAATAATCAAATTATTTCTCTATATTCAAGAACTTATCCAAATACTGTGTGAGCTTCATAAACTGTTCCTAAATTCTCTGAACATCAGAAAGATTTCAGGTATTTTAAAAGACTATCCTGATATTGTGTCAACAGTTCAACTATTTAATATTTGCACAAAATAGCATCACAGTTGAAAGTAAATAATATATGAAAATACATTTTAAAGAATAAACGTTGAAACAGAAAACACAAGAATGGAAACTATTTTTTAAATTGTTTAGATTCTGGAAAGTCCAAAGGGTTGTTACAAAAGCCAATCCCAAAAGTGAATTAAAACATTATTTAGGAAAACCAGTGTTTTAAATTCTTCACAGTCTTTGACATATATTTAATGCATTTGAGTCTAGTTTAAAAACTTCAACTACAGGTAATTTTTCCCTCCAGATTATCAAGCCAGAGGAAAGGGTTAACAGACAGCTTGGAAACCTCATCCTTATATATAAAGCAAATATAATACTTAAAATGCCAGATTTCCAATCTGAAAGTTAAATGGGGCTAATAACTTTCCTAATACAATTTGGGCTAAATATTTTCATAGAGGTCCCTAGCATATACCAGATTGTCCTTTAGAGGGACTAGTACTCATTAAAGTAAATTCAGTCCCCATTTCATACTTAGTAACTACACTTCTCTTTCTCTTCTCTGTCAGATAAGTGCTTATGAGGGTGTCAGTTGCAATCACTTTTGCTGTAGATACAACACAACCACCATTCTAGAGAAAAGATGAACCGGAATATGCAAGGCAATTAATTTTTTTTGTAAATTCCCTAAATCAATTCTTTAACAGCAATTCCTCCACAATCTTTTCAACCCAGAATGAACTAGGGACACTGAAGGAAAAAAACCAGTGACCTGTGTTTCTTTCTGTTCCATTATCCCTATATCAATCAGAATCTTTAGGAAGAACTAAACTTAGTTTAAAATCCTTTGATAAGAAATAAAAACAAGCCAGGAGCGGTGGCTCACGCCTGTAATCTCAGCACTTTGGGAGGCCGAGGCATGTGGATCACCTGAGGTCAGGAGTTAGAGACCAGCCTGGCCAACATGGTGAAACTCTGGGTCTACTAAAAATACAAAAAATTAACCAGGCGTGGGCGCTTGCCTGTAATCCCAAGACAGTTGGGAGGCTGAGGCAGGAGAATCGCTTGAACCTCGGAGGCAGAGGTTGCAATTAGCTGAGATTGCACCACTGCACTCGAGCCTGGGCAACAGGGGAGAAAATACATCTTAAAAAAAAAAAACCGAAATAGAAACAGTAACTCATTAGCAACATGGATATAAATTGAAAACATTTAGAAAAACGCATGCTCTGACTATGCTAGCAAATTTCTAAAAACATAGGATCAAGTTTTACTATTACACCAGAATCTAAACCATTTGAGACTAATTTAATAAAACCTAACGAAATCCCCAAACCTTATGTAGTTATTACCCTTTTGAAAATGCAGATATATAACACAAAACAAACAAAAAAGCCAAATTAATTATTTTTCTATAAGTCACTTAACCAAGTATGAGATTCTAAAATAGAAATTTATACTTCTTCCTGGATTTTTCTCTCCAGAGTATACAGGTACTGCCAATAGTCACATGGCCCTTTTTTGTACTGGTATTTTTTAGTTTCAAACTCCAAAATATTCTGGAGAATTTAAAAAAAAATTTTTTTTTTTTGAGACGGAGTCTCGCTCTGTCGCCCAGGCTGGAGTGCAGTGGCGCAATCTCGGCTCACTGCAAGCTCCGCCTCCCGGGTTCACGCCATTTTCCTGCCTCAGCCTCCCATGTAGCTGGGACTACAAGCGCCCGCCACCGCACCCGGCTAATTTTTTGTATTTTTAGTAGAGATCACCGTGTTAGCCAGGATGGTCTTGATCTCCTGACCTCATCCTGATCTGCCCGTCTTGGCCTCCCAAAGTGCTGGGATTACAGGTGTGAGCCATCGCGCCCGGCCAAAAAAATTTTTTTAAACTCAGTTGGGAATCAAATCCTGATTTGAAGGAGGCAATTTAGAGACTTTATCAAACTTACTGTGAATATTCATATGTTTTGTTGCAGAAATATCAGTATGTTTGATTATGTAGTACCACCCCAGAGCCTGGGGGGGAGGAAGGAATGATATACATGATCTTTAACATCATATCACATTTTAAAAATCCAAAAATTTTATATTTCAAAACATCTTTGGCCTCTAAGTGTTTCAGATAAAGGATTGTGAATCTATGTTTTCTATGTCTTACCTATGTGTAAACTCATTGTTGTTCCGCCAGTTATTCACTTTCTATCTTTTATGACATAGCTTTATAGTTTAGTTTCTAAGACCAATATAAAATTTATTTTTAGGCTGTGCGCAGTGGCTCATGCCTTGAATCCCAGTACTTTGGGAGGCCGAGGCAGGTAAATCACCTGAGGTCAGGGGTTCAACACCAGCCTGGACAACATGGTGAAACCCCATCTCTACTAAAAATACAAAAATTAGCCAGGCATGGTGGCAGGCTCCTGTAATCCCAGTTACTAGGGAGGCTGAGGCAGGAGAATCGCTTGAACCAGCGAGGTGGAGGTTGCAGTGAACTGAGATCACACCACTGCACTCCAGCCTGGGTGACAAAGCAAGACTCCATCTCAAAAATAATAATAATAATTAATAAATAAAATTTATTTTAAAAATATAACTGCCCAAACTACATTACATAAGTACCTAATGCATATAAACATGTATTTACATTCATATTAAAACACACAAAAAATGAATCTGCTTTAATAAACTACTAATATGTTATGCAAATAAACTAATGAAACAAGGTTGATACCCTAAATGTATACAATAAAAATTGGTTATTTGTGCTGATTTCTCTAGTAGCTAGTGAATGCACTATAAAAATAGAGATTGTAGTAGTAAAAGTACTTTAAGAACCAGGTAGCTTGTATTTAAATGGTAGTAAAAATTCCCTACCTAAATTACTTACCCCATTTCCTGTTTTACCAGCAACCATGCAGCATGCTGTAGGCAATTTAGTCACACCCAGAAAGAGAAAAGGGGGAAACATGTTCAGTGAAATTAAGTCTCAATATCATTACTGAAGTGCTTAACTATTTGCTAATCAAACTCCCCTTTTTAGGTGATGAGTTAGTATTCAAAAATTTACCAGTGACCTCAGTCTCATTTAAAATCAGAAATGAGGTAAGATTTTATTTTGCAATGCTGGTTTACTGTGGCCTAGGAATTTAGCAGGGGTATCCCCCTCCTCCTTACAGATTTCTATTTCTCATTAATGAGGTATGAGTGTTTTTCTTTTTCTTTCTTTCTTTTTCTTTTTTTTTTTGAGAGGGAGTCTCACTCTGTCACCCAAACTGGAGTGTAATGGAAGGATCTCAGCTCACTGCAACCTCTGCTTCCCAGGTTCAAGCGATTCTTCCACCTCAGTCTTCTGAGTAGCTGGGATCACAAGTGCCCGCCACCACACTCGGCTAACTTTTGTATTTTTAGTAGAGACAGGGTTTCGCCATGTTGGCCAGGCTGGTCTCGAACTCCTGACCTCAAGCGATCCACCCGCCTCGGCCTCCCAAAGTGCTGGGATTACAGGCGTGAGCCACCGCGCCCGGCCCAGATTAAATGAAATTTATGCAGGCTGGGCGTGGTGACTCACGCCTGTAATCCCAGCACTATGGGAGGCCGAGACAGGCGGATCACGAGGTCAGGAGATCGAGACCATCCTGGCTAACACGGTGAAACTCCGTCTCTACTAAAAAAAAAATACAAAAAAATTAGCTGGGCCTGGTGGCGGGGGCCTGTAGTCCCAGCTACTCGGGAGGCTAAGGCAGGAGAATGACGTGAACCCGGGAGGCGGAGCTTGCAGTGAGTCGCTGCACTCCAGCCTGGGCGGCAGAGCGAGGCTCCGTTTCAAGAAAAAAAAGAAAAGAAAAAAAAGAAAAGAAATTTATGCCAAATGCTTTGCGTAGTAAGTGACTGACACTGAGATTTCTGTTTCCTGTTAGACTCCCAGTTTTCACCTTAAAGAAAGGCAATGATATATCCCCCACAGCACACAGTATTTTGTAAACATGACGGAAACATTGTATAAGTCAATAATATACCATATGTAGTCTGCTTCTACGTGTCACCAAAAAAGGCCAATGATTATCATTCACATCCACTTCAAGACACGGCTTAATTTATAGATGTGCTGTGGTTTATATGTAGACCTGTCCTTCTAAACTAACAGGACTTCCTTCAAATGACCAGTAGGGTACTATATAGACTCCTAAAGACTGATGATCACTTGGAAAGGTTGACGTGAGCCAAGGAGAATAAATTAATTGCTAGCTAGGCACAACCTGTTACCAGTGATGGCAGCGTGGACCGTCCAGAGTGGCTGCTGCCATCAGGCCTGCTGCAGCAGGGAGGTGTGGGTGATGGCGGCAGGAGGGGTTGTGGGAGCAGCAGTGGCGGCGGTGGGACCCCTGTGCTCCACGTTCCCAAGGCAGCCAACTGTGCCACCTCTGCTCTCACTTGGCCAGCCAGGACCTGTTCTCAGGCCCAAAGCCTCCGTCCCAGCCTCAACCTTGCTCCCCATCGCCATCTCAGAAGCCCACGAGCACCTGGCCAAAGGCGCAGCCAGGACTCATGGGACCAGCCGTCACAGAGTCAGGTTAATTTACGTGGGGTTGGCTGGGGCGGCCTCTGCTGTCGGGAAAACGCAAAGAGGCAGGCAATCCCTGGAGTCTCACCCAACTTGCGGCTGCGGACCCAGGCATCACTGCACTTTCAGGGACTCTGGAAGGCCCCCCCTTCCTCCCACAGGCTTGGAGGTGTCTGCTCCCGCTGCCTGGCCTCTCCCTGCTCCCTGTGCTTGCACCAATCTCTGAGCAAGGTTGGGGCTAAGCCTGGGCACTGTCGCAGCCCAGCCAGGTGTGTGCACACTCAGGGCAGTGCTGACAGGCCAGCTCCATGCTGCCTCAGCCCCCTTCGGACTTTAGGCACCAACAAGCACGGGAGGGAGGCCGAGGAGAGGTTGAGGGCAGTTTGGCCCTGGCCTGCAGGCGCCCCTTGGCAGGAACAGCCAGGGGGCAACGAACAGCAGCAGGAGGCAGACAGGTTCCTGGGCAGAAAGCAGCAAGTCCACAGTGAAGCACCACCTTCAAGTTGGGGAGGGCCTGAAGCCTGGGGGTGGGGCTGCCAGTCCCTGGGACAGGAGTAGGAACTTGTGGTCCTTTATCCAGGCCCACCCATGGCTGCCCATGGACCAACTGGCACACACTTCCTCCCCTCTGAGGCCCATATAAAGCCCCAGACTCAGCCAGACCCAATGAGATGAGGCGACAACCAGCAGCAGAGAGGTGCGACCCACCCCAGGGTCTCTCTGCTCAGAGCTGAAGAAATGACAGACGACCTGCCTGCAGAGAAGAGCTGCCCTCTCTGCTGAGAGGTGAAGAACTGACAGGATGACCTGCCTGTAGAGAGGAGCTACTCTCTCTGCTGAGAGCTGAACACTTATCGGGACACCCTGGCTATGCAGAGGAGCTACCCTACCCACTGTAGGTCTTCTCTGAACTGTTCTATCACTTGATAAAGCTCCTTTTTTTTTTTTTTTTTTTTTTTTGAGACGGAGTCTTGCTCTGTCACCAGGCTGGAATGCAGTGGTGTGCGATATCAGCTCACTGTAACCTCTGCCTCCCGAGTTCAAGTGTTTCTCCTGCCTCAGCCTCTCGAGTAGCTGGGACTACAGGCGCCCGCCACCATGCCCATAAAGCTCCTTTTCATCTTGCTCATCCTCCACATGTTTGCATACCACATTCTTCCTGGACGCAAGACAAGAACTTGGGACCTGATGAATGGTGGGACTAAAAGAGCTGTAAAACAAACAGGGCTGAAGCACGCCCCTTGCTCACCACGGTGGGGACGAGAAGAGGAGAGAGGAGAGAGGAAGAGAAGAGCTGTGGTCTGGAACCCAGACCGAGGAGCTCCCTGAGCCAGGGCTGTGACACCCTCTTTAGGGCTCTGCGGTTTCTAGCGTCTCCAAGTTTCCAGGTGCCACCATATTCCCCGGGGTCAGCTGTGTAAGCTGTTTATGGTATGTCTGGTCCAGCCGCAGCTTCACAGGGAGCCATGCCTGCCCCTGGAGCTGCCTGCCCCACTGCAGCCAGCGTGCCTGCTGTGTGCAATGGCTGGACCCCATCCTCACTCACACACCCCTCGCTACTCCACGCCTGGCTTGCTCTTGGCAGGCATGGGACCCAGGCATAGCCTCCCAGGCCGAGTGGGCAGAACTAGCCTAGCGGGCCAGAGAAAAACTCGGGCAAAGACGCCACTGTCCACAGAGGCTTCTAGCTGGCGAAGCAACACCCCAAGGATCCCGTAACACCAGTGCCTGAATGTCTCACCAGTACCTTCTGATTTGTTAGTTTGTTTACTCTGCTAGCTCAACCTAATACCATTTATAATAGTAGTATTACAAGACCCCTTCCTTCTTTTCTCTCATTTATTCGAGCCTTATTTCAAAATGCATGGGCATAGTATCATGGTAATTTTTTTTTTTTTTTTTTTTGAGATGGAAAAAATCACCCAGGGTGGAAAAAACCACCCTGTCACCCAGGCTGGAGTGCCATCACGTGATCTTGGCTCACTGCAACCTCTCCGCCTCCTGGGTTCAAGCAATCCTCCTGCCTCAGCCTCCCGAGTAGCTGGGATTACAGGTGCATGCCACCATGTCCAGCTAATTTTTGTATTTTAGTAGAGACAGGTTTCACCATGTTGGCCAGGATGGTCTCAATATCTTGACCTCGTGATCCACCCACCTTGGCCTCCCAAAGTGCTGGGATTACAGGCGCGAGCCACTGTGCCCGGACAGTATCATAGTATTATAATACAGAAACCTAATTTTAGGTTTTACTTAATTTCTGGGACTCAATTTTCTAATGTGTACAATGAGAGGATTACTAAGATGATTGTTATTTAAACTTTTCTGCATGGCTAAAGGTAATCATTTAAAGACACTGTTATTAAACTGTTTTGTAATACACTATTGAGACCTGTGGGACTTAGGGAGCATTCAAAAAAAAAAAAAAAAGAAGAATGGTCTCCTAAAACCGAAACTTTGTCATTAATTTTGTCCTGTCCTTCCTTCAGCCTCATTCTTTTTCTTTCTTTCTTTTTTTTTTTTTGAGACAGAGTCTCGATCTGTCGCCCAGGCTGGAGTGCAGTGGCATGATCTCGGCTCACTGCACCCTCCTCCTCCCCGTTTCAAATGATTCTCCTGCCTCAGCCTCCTGAGTAGCTGGGGACTACAGGCACCCGCCACCACATCCAGTTAATTTTTATATTTTTAGTAGAGACAGGGTTTCATCATGTTGGCCAGGCTGTTCTCAAACTCCTGACCTTAAGTGATCCACCTGCCTCGGCCTCTCAAAGTGCTGGGATTACAGGCATGAGCCACCGCTCCTGGCCCAGCCTCATTCTTTAAGAGATCAATAAACACATGTCCTTATATGTACAAAAATATTAATACTTCCCTTGTAGGAATATTGTGAGGATTTAATGTGTTTGTAAAGACCCAAGTCATATTCCTGGCAAATACTGAATAAATGGTAATTAATGCTGTTGTTGAACTGAAACCTTATCTGTACTTTACAAATAATAAAATTCAGATTTATCCCTTAAAAGATTTACAGGACTTGATCTCATTCCATCATATTTCCAAACTGCTTTGCTATAGCTAGTTCTGAAACCTCCAGATTCAATGAAATCTGAGCTATAGAAAACTATCTGTCTCTTCTTTAAGGGATCTCAGACTCTTCTGTCTTTTCTTAGTGACCACTGTGTCTCTTCTTTTGAAGCAAATTCTGTTCTCCACAAGTCACTTTCAGGTAATGTCATCAAGTCTGCAATATATCCTGCCATCCTCTAATTATATAGTAGGGCGGAACTGGAGGTTGCCAAGGGAAACCAGGTAACCATGTGTAATACATGAAATTAAGTCAAATGTCTTTAGTACCCGAGACTTGCTAAAGGGTTTTTCCTTCCTAAGCTTCTGCAGGCTCCCTGCTCCAGCATGCCAACAGATTGGACAGAACTAATCACACAGCAGGGGCTTAAAGGCTGAATCTGAAATCAGTCAGTATTGCTCGATTATCAGTTGTTACCACAAGCTAATAATGCCCTGGACCTGCTTCTGGCAAGGAAAAAGAAGCACATTTCTCCCTTTCAGATCACCAAGATAATTTTAATAAATGTTCTGTCCCTTAGTCAATGGGAAAAAATCCATTCTCTAGAGTAAACAATTAAATTTTTCCTCCCCAACAGAACCAAATGGCATTAAAGTTACCAGGTTTAATCAAATTTGATACCAGAGGCAGTATGTCACCTCCGGAAAATTCAGAAAACATGCAATTAATCTTGGACTATATTTAACTTTATTAGAGAATGTTAGGCAAGTCCTAAATGGGGCAGTTGAATAAGTGCTTGCTAAAGTGCTTGTGTACTCTGCTAACACTAACACACACACCATAGACGAGAAGGTCTATGCCTCGGAATGGTGTTTGAGCTTTCTGAGTTAGAGGTTCATCTAGTACCAAATAATGACAGTGGGTAACAGTAGGACCAGGGATTGAAGTTGATTCAAGCAGAGGTGACAGAGAAAGGATAGAGACAGAGAGAGGTGTTAAAAATGGTGTGTTGCAAAACTACAATTCGGTAAAGTTGGACACTTTGGGGTGTATTATGTGTGTTCATAAGTGAGGTTAGGGGTTCAGCGATTAAAGATGAAACTGGAAAGGTCAGAAGGTTTTGACTGCCAAGCTAGGTCATGACCCCAAAGACTGAAACCATAACATAAGATGTGATTCATTTATGTATATGCCAAGTCTCGCGGCAGCACAAAGAAACATTTGATCTTTAAATCTTCTATAATTCATCAAGTTGCAATATAACCATCATTTTCATACTATTGTTTTTCTTGTGTGGCAGTTTAAGAGGAAAATATGTCTTGTGCCAAAATATTTCTTTATCATACATGGGAAAATGTAGTGTGAGAAAGTCATATTTTCCAGAAAAATGAGAGAATATGTCCAGCCCACTTTTCTCATTTTTGTTGTCTATCTGGCTCTTATAGACATCTGAGTTAGACATCTGAGTCTGTAATTCCTGATGGAGGGAAACAAACACTAGATCAAAAGGCAGGCTCTGCTTCTATTATGTGATCACTAGCAAGGTAGCTTCTCTTTCTGGGTTTCTCAAACCGTAAGAGGAAGGTAGTCAATTTATTTAGGGGTACTGCCTATGTGGTGAGATTGCAATTGAGAATGCAGAGATAAAAAATCAGTCTCTGCCCATGAGCAAACCCATGAACTAAGGGAAAAGGATAATAAACATTAAGATATTAATAGTAACAGTAATGAAAATAATTAAAATACAGAGTGGTGGGGGCTGAGACAGAGATACACTTAGGAGGCGCATGTAAAGGATCCTTGGCTCAGTCTTGCAGGAGAAGTGACACCTAATCTGAGCTTTGAAGGATCTGCTACTTAGAATTCATAGGGCAGGCCGGGCTCGGTGGCTCACGCCTATAATCTCAGAACTTTGGGAGGCTGAGGTGGGTGGATCACCTGAGGCCAGGAGTTCGAGACCACCCTGGCCAACATGGTGAAACCCCATCTCTACTAAAAATACAAAAATTAGCCAGGTATGGTAGTGTGCACCTGTAATCCCAGCTACTAGGGAGACTGAGGCAGGAGAATCACTTGAACCTGGGAGGCGGAAGTTGCAGTGAGCTGAGACTGCACCACTGTACTCCAGCCTGGGCAACAGGGTGAGACTCCATCTTAAAAAAAAAAAAAAAAAAAAAGAATTCACAGGGTAAAGAAATGTGGAAAGTATGTTCCAAACAGGGGCAACCTTAAGGTGCAAATGCCAGAGAGCACTGGGAAGGTTCTAGGGACTACGTCAGTGGTCCCTAAAGAACTGAGCATGTGTGGCTGGGAAATGCAAAGGAGGAAGCAGGACTTAGATCACAGAACTATCAGACCCATACTAAGGGGTTTAGATAAAATTCCCCTTAAGGCAATATGGTGCCACAGAAGGATTTTAAAGAATGAAGTAGCATGATCATATTTGTCTTCAGAAATGCCCACTCTGGTTGCATTGTGAATTAGAAGAAAAAGATGGGAATTAAAGAGAAGGAAGATTTTTCGTAAACTAAAGCAGTAATTCAAGCAAGAAATAATATATTACAGCAATGCTAGTGATGATAAAGAGTAGGCAACTTTAAGAAGTATTGAGGACACAGATTGGCAGGACTTGCTGATTGGCAGTGATGTTGAGGTTTCTAAATCACCACCAATGCCCTTCAAACTATATTCTTTTGAATTTTACACATCTCTTGGACTCATTTATAATAACAAAGATAATATAAATATACTGAGAATAATGACAATAGAAAAATGACAATAGTTGTGTGGGCAGCTGGAGGCATTTAGCAGTACCCCCTGCTCCAAACTCTTCTCCCAACACATACACATACACATACACATAGGCATACATACATACATACAAACATTTATGTAAATTTTTCTTGCACTCTTCATTTGGAAATTGGGTTCAATAAGGAGGTTAGTGACAAGAGAAACTCTTCTTCCTTCTCTCTATCCAGACCACTGCCTAAGATTTCCTCCTTCTCCTCCCCATCCCCAGCCTGCTAGTGCCTTAAACTTCTGCCCCATCAGGGCCTGTGCCTCACTGTGTGTCAGGGTTGTGGCAGCATGCTATAACCTTGAACATCTGCCGCTCCAGGGCCTGCCCCTCACCTTGCGTCTCAGGCATGGTGGCAGAAAGAGGAAGGTAAGAGAGGAAGGGGGAATATTTTCCTATAACCACTGTTTGATCTACCACTTAGTTGACTCTTGCACCACCACCATCTCCTCAATCCCACCACCTCCCCATCTCAATCCTACTTTCTTCTTTTCCCCCAAAGCCTTGGATGTCAGACCTGTGATTAAATGAATGTAACAGACTGAATCTGGGTGTCTCCTCTGATAAATAAAACTTATGTTGGCCATGTTTAAAAACCCATCAAAATCCTCTTTTCTTTCCCTACACGGTTGAGAAAAAAGAAAATGAAGTGAGACATAAGAAGAAACCATTTAATTCTAGGTTTTCTCTCTACTTTGGTAATAAGAACTTTTAGATAGCATTTAAAAGGTTGAAGATCTTCTTTTAGGACAAGTCAAGAGGGGAAAAGCAAGGACAGATGAGCAAAGATAGAATGAATCTGTGGGGCCAAATTAGGTTTTACAGCTCTATTACTCCAGTTCCCGGAATCACTATTTTTATGTTGTGAGTTTTAAGGAAATTGCATTGCATCTTCCAACACTGTAGGTGCTGATGTTTGTTTAGCACGGAAGGATTTGATTGGAAATAACAAGAGGAAATTCTGCAAGTTAGGTGGGGTAGACGTAGAGGCAGGGAGGGGGATCAGAAAAGACAGAACAGTTACAATAAATGAAAGGCTCTGGGATAGATAGATGAAGACAGATATGGCTCAGTCTTGTCCTTTAGTGTCATATGAAAATGAGAGAGAACACGCATAGCAACTGAATTTCAGGTAACTCTAGAGTTAACAACCTCAGTGAAGCAAGGATCTCAAACATCTTTTGGCAGCCGGGTGTGGCTGAGAAGTGCAAATGTACTCCCTCTTTGAATTTGGTTTTAGAGAGCCAGCATCTTCTCTGAAACATTCATAGTGGCCAGGACTTTGTACAGTGAAGCCCCATTCTAAGGATACTTCTGAGTTCCTGCCTTGAGCACAATACAAGTTTCAAGAAATCCAGCACAACCATCAGAGGATAAGCCTGACCTGTGATGAAGCTTCTCTGGAGGACCGCCCATCTCCCACCAACTCTTCCTGCCTGTGGCTACGGAACTCTGTGCCTTTCATCCAAGACTATCATCAGAAATCCACTAGCTCACATATCTAAATCACTTCTAGAAACTTGGCCTGTGGACAAAATCAGCCACAAGAAAGAACCAAAACACCAACTTGCTTCCATTCAAGTTGCAGTTCTGTTGACAAACACACATGAACACATAATAAATGTGTAAAAACAAAAATGCACATAAAATGTAATTATATATATAGATGCAGATATATACACATGTACAGTAGACTATTCTATTCAAAGAACATTTAAAGAATTATAGAAGATGAGTACAGGCACCTTCAAAAAAATTAAATTGTTATATGTAGATCGGTGGTTCTCTAACAGTTTGGTTAAAGGACCCATCACATTCTTTTTTTTATGAGACAGATTCTCACTCTGTCACCAAGGCTGGAGTGCAATGACACGATGTAGATCGGTGGTTCTCTAACAGTTTGGTTAAAGGACCCATCACATTCTTTTTTTTATGAGACAGATTCTCACTCTGTCACCAAGGCTGGAGTGCAATGACACGATCTCGTCTCACTGCAACCTCTACTTCCTGGGTTCAAGCAATTCTCCAGTCTCAGCCTCCAGAGTAGCTGGGACCACGCCTGGCTAATTTTTGTATTTTTTTAGTAGAGATGGGGTTTTGCCATGTTGGCCAGGCTGGTCTCAAACTCCTGACCTCAGGTGATCCACCCACCTTGGCCTACCAAAGTGCTGGGATTACAGGTGTGAGCCACCACGCCCAGCCTACATTCTTAAAAGTTTTTGAGAACCTCAAGTAGCTTTTGTTTATGTTGGTTATAGCTATCAATATTTACCATATTAGCAATTAAAACCATGAATTAATTTTTTTTTTTTTTTTTTGAGACTGAGTTTCACTCTGTCACCCACGCTGGAGTGCAATGGCAAGATCTCGGCTCACTGCAACCTTTGCCTCCCAGGTTCAAGTAATTCTCCTGCCTCAGCCTCCCGAGTAGCTGGGATTACAGGTGCCTGCCACCACATCTGGCTAATTTTTGTATTATAGTAGAGATGGGGTTTCACCATGTTGGCCAGGCTGGTCTTGAACTCCTGACCTCAGGTGATCCGCCCACCTTGGCCTCCCAAAGTGCTGGGATTATTGGCGTGAGCCACCGCGCCTGGCCTAAAAATTATTTATTAATTCATTAAAAATTAATGACAAAGTAATAAATCCATTATGCGTTAACAAAAATAACTTTTCTTGAAAAACATATTTTTCAAACGTAATAATTTAGTGAGAAAACTGATGCTGTGGTACATTTTTGCAAATCTGTTTAATATACATCTTAATAGGAGATACCTAGATTTTCATATCTGCCTCTACATTCAATTTGCTGTAATCACATAGTCTCTGGAAAACTCCACTGTATACTCTTAAAAGAATGAGAGTGAAAAAAGCAAATTATTATAAATTATAAAAATACTTTTGACCTCAAGAACCCCTTCCTCCTAGTCACAATGCAGGCATTTGGTCCCAGGACTACACGACTGCCTGGCTCCCGCAGTAACTCCTTATACTTATTTTTCTCCTCTCCCCAGAAAATCTGTCTTTTTCTTGATCCCTGGATTTATTTATTTATTAATTATTATTATTATTATTATTATTTTTTTTTTGGAGACAGAGCCTTGCTCTGTCACCCAGGCTGAAGTGCAGTGGCATGATCTTGGCTCACTGAAACTTCCACCTCCCGGGTTCATGCAATTCTTGTGTCTCAGTCTCCCAAGTAGCTGGGATTACAGGTGTGCGCCACCACACCCAGCTAATTTTTGTATTTTTAGTAGAGGCAGGGTTTTGCAGTGTTGGCCAGGCCGGTCTCAAACTCCTGACCTCAAGTGATCCATCTGCCTCGGCCAGCTGAATTGTATTCCCTTCAATTCAGCATTTCCAATTCTAAGAATTTATCAGATAAAAATATAGTCTCGAGTAGCTGGGACTACAGGCACACACCACCATACCTACCTAATTTTTTTTCTTGGTAGAGATGGGGGTCTCGCTATGTTGACCATGGTGGTTTCAAACTCCTGGCCTTAAGCAATCCTCCTGCCTTGGCCTCCCAAAGTGCTGGGATTACAGGCATGAGCCACCATACCCAGCCCTTAAGTCTAATTGTTATTATAATCAGAATGAAAAATGCTTATTTCAAGAAAATAACAAAAATTCAACACAAGGAAATTATTAATTTACTTGACTACAAAATAGATAAAAGGAGAAAAGTATAATTACTGCAAATATCCATTTATCATTTTTAATAAAACATACTACACTTGGAATAGAAGCAAATTTCATTAAATAAAGGATAGGCCAGGCATGGTGGCTCACGCCTGTAATCCCAGCACTTTGGGAGGCTGAGGCAGGTAGATCACCTGAGGTCAGGAGTTTGAGACCAACCTGATCAACATGGTGAAACCCCCTCCACTAAAAAATACAAAAAAATTAGCCGAGCGTGGTGGTGCATGCCTGTAATCCCAGCTGCTCAGGAAGCTGAGGCAGGAGAATAGCTTGAACCTGGGAGGCGGAAGTGGCAGTGAGCCGATATCGCGCCATTGCACTTCAGCCTGAGTGACAAGAGCGAAACGCTATCTCAAAAAAAAAAAAAAAAAAAAATTAGATAAAGGGTACCTATCACAATAGAGCTAACACTATACTTCGTATTAAAATATATACATATGATACACCTAAATATACTGTATATATATTTTAAAAATAGTAAAAAAGAAATGACAGAAGTATCATTATTTGCAAATAAGGTAACTGCATACCTAGATAATAACTGAAAAACCACTAGCATTAATAATAGAGACCTGTAAGTTAGTGAGTTCCAAGACAAACATTAAACACACACACCTACAAACATACATATATTACTTTCCTAATAGCCAAAAAAAAAAAAAAAAAAAAATTATAGGAAAAAGAGATTCCACTCAAATTTCAACTAAAATTAAAAATAAAAAACATTTAAAAGCACACAGGAATAAACATAAGAAATATGTGAGAAAAACTATAATATAATTGAAAGACCAAAACAAATATTGAAAAAATACAGAGAAATTTGTTTCTAGATGAAAAGTTCCATAAAAATTAGAAATTTATGTTTGTTAAATGACCACAAACAAAGGTAAATGACCAATGACAGGCTGGGGGAAACAGAATTGATGAAAGATTCATAGTCACTATGTCCAAAGAGCACTTACTAATCAATTTTAAAAAGCCAAATAACCAGATAATAGAAACCCAGATGGCTAGTAAACATATAAAAAGATGTAAAAGTTCACTTGAAAATACAAATACTACAAGTGCAAACTAAAACAAGAAAACTTTTGCATATAGGTTAGAAAATACTGAAGAGTATAACTTCAGTTTGAAAAAGACATGCAGTTGTAATACACTGCTGTGAACTGGTCACCTTTTAGGAGGGCAATTTGGAAATACCTATCACAATTCTAAATGTGTATTCCCACCAATTCAGCAGTTCCAGTTCTAAGAATGTATCAGACAAAAATATAGATATGCTAGACTCCATATACAAAAATGTTCACTGCAAATTTCATTGTAATAATAAAAACTGAAAACTGAAGGTGATCTGAATATTCTTCAACTGGATAAATGAATTAATTTAAGAAATTCTGATTTAACCATCTGTACGGGAAAGCTCATATATGCATATGTGAGCTCTGTAAGTTCTAACACAGTTGAAGGTTGTCAATGGTTGTTGCAAGATAAAAAGTTTGCAGAATATGTATGTTTCACTAAAGCAAACAAATCCAAACCATGTGCAGTGCATGTATATATACGTTTATATGTATATAGCAAAAGGTCTTAGAAAGAGATTACCAAAATGTTACTCCAGAAAATGGGAAGTAGAAAAGAGGAAGAGAGAGAGAGAGACTAATGTTAACTTTACATACTTCTGAGTTCTTTGGCATTTTCAGTAAGCATGTGCTGCTTTTATAATTTAAAAAAGAAAAAAATTAAGTGTAATAACTTGTGAGTCCTTTTCAGAAATTTAAAGGTTATTTTATAAACTCCCAACCAATTATCTAAGTTATCTTTTGCATAACAGTAAGTTTGCTAAAATGAATTATCTCAATTTATTACCAAATCAATTTACTAAAAAGAAATTAATAGTAATATTAGGTCACAAAATTTTAAAGTGTTACATAGTATATTTGCTTGGGTACTATTAGTTTGAGGAATCCTCATTTAAATATTATCTAATAGGTTGAGATCTATTTTATTTTATTTTAAAATGCACTATATTTTTAGGAACTTTGCTGCTTCACTATTACCTCTCAGCAACGAAAAACAGAGGAACAGTACAAAAGAGTTT
Organism: Theropithecus gelada; assembly: GCF_003255815.1. Classification (NCBI taxonomy): domain Eukaryota; kingdom Metazoa; phylum Chordata; class Mammalia; order Primates; family Cercopithecidae; genus Theropithecus; species Theropithecus gelada. The sequence goes on from NC_037681.1 coordinate 81,620,543, forward strand.
CTATCTTTGGGCTGAGAACAAATTTTTACTTTTGAAAAATTTATAGGTTTTTTGAAATTTATTATTTCTATAAGGAGTTTGTGCTAAAGATGAAATATTTTTTTCACTTTTTTTTTGAAACAGGATCTCACTGTGTTGCCCAAGTTGGAGTGCAGTGGCATGATCTCGGCTCACTACAACCTCTGATTCCTGGGTTCAAGTAATTCTCACACCTGAGCCTCCTGAGTAGCTGGAATTACAGGCATGTACCACCACAGCCAGCTAATTTTTGTATTTTTAGTAGAGATGGGGCTTCACCATGTTGGTCAGGTTAGTCTTGAACTCCTGGCCTCAAGCAATCCACCCACCTAGCCTCCTAAAGTGCTGGGACTACAGAGGTGTAAGCCACTGCACCCGGCCTTTTTTCTTCTTTTTTATTCCTCGGTGTCTTACTTGGATGGGGCCGTATCTAATGGGTTTACTCTAGGTTGGGTCTGCAATCCTTCAGAAATATGCTCCTAAGATTAGAACACTTGTTATAGGAGAAACCAGACTTCACCAAAAAAAAAAAAAAAAAAAAAAAAAACCTTTTCAATTTTTAAAAAGAGAAAAAAAAAAAAAAAAAAAAAAAAAAAAAAGCTACTTGCACTTTTGCATGAGGGAAATCAAAGGAAAATGCATTAAAAGTACCTACTAATTCAGAATGTGTGATGTTTTTGAATGGGGCGGGGAGGATTTACCTTTCTTTGGCAAGTACTTCCTTCATTGATAGATCAATAACACAAACCAGATTTTCAGGGGCAATGTTTTAAATGTTTAAAAGAAAAAACAGTTTTAAAGTGCTCTCATATACATTTTTAAAGACCATAAAATTAACATGCTAACTACAAATTTGGTTTTATCTATTCATTAAAAGATAACTCCAAGGATTCTTTCAAGCTGAAATTTAATGAATGGACTATGTTGACCTAGTTTAAGTTACTACATGTATTTGAATGCAATAAAAGTACGTGTTTTAAAATTTTCTATATTTTATTTTCATTTCAAAGAGAACAGTTACCCATTTATTTGAATGTAAACCTCATTTCCCATAAATGCAACAGCTAAACTTTAGAGGTATTATGATATAGAATGAATGCTTTATAAACTGTGAAATGCACACAAGCCCCATATATCATAATTTTATTTTTAAAGAAATGTCTTCCTAAATTTAGTGAATTTTGCACTTTTCTTAAAATTATATGAATTTTCTGAAAAATAGGTTGTATGTCAAGCTATTGATATTTAAGTCTTTCTAAATTTATTAAAGCAATACACCAAAAACTTCAAACAAAATCTTTCCAGTATAAACAGTAAAGTCTTCAATCTGCCAGTTTAGTGTTCCTGCCATCTCCTTTTCTTTCCAAGGACTTGCCTAAGTAGTATCAGAACAGGATGGGAAGGAGGTCATAAAGTATCCCAAACAAAGCAAGGGATTGGGAGACAGAAAGAATAGGGTTCAAGTTCTCTCTCCTACTTAGCCAGCAAGTGATTTAGAGCAAGTTCTGTGCCCTGTGGGTGCTTCTTTCCTCATCTAGAAGACAGGAAAAATGAAGTTTCTTGTAACATCGGAAGTTTAAATGAGACAGTTTATAAGAACGTTAGTTGTTGTTTTTATAATACAGGTCTCCTGACTCTCTGTTCAGTAATTCAAAAAATAAATTAAGTAAAGTCCATTAAATTAAAAAGGATCTCCTCAAGTTTTGATCTTTCCAAATTTTCTAGTTTTAGTCTAAAAGTTTAAAGTAGATGATATGATATTTATCGAATTTTGCCATGAATCTGAGAATGGAACAGTATCTGCAGTGGGTTAGTTTCTAGCTATGAATGCTTGTTAACAGGTGTGTAAGATGTAATGAATGACCAAGGCAGATTTAACCACACACCCAATGACAAAGTGCAATAAGACACTGGGGAAAGGAGAAAGGCAGGGGTCCTTGGACCTTAAGTCCTGTCCAATTTAAATCCTGCCACTATCTTTATTAGGACACCTTGATGTAATATTTGCAGGGAAGAGAGGAAGGGAGGGAGGAAGAAAGAGAAGCAGAAAAATACAGAAAGTGAGAGAGAGAGAGAGAGAGATTTAAAGGAAGAAGAAAAAAGGAACCACAGATTCCTAAAAATAATTTGGTGACAACCTATCTAAAGGCAAGGTCTAATGATAAAGGTGTGTGGGAAATTTCAAGCAAATTTTTGGACAATGGTAATGTGATGAGCTATTCATATATCACCACTAACTGTATATAGTATGATACAAAAATAGAAGCTAAAATAACTAAACAGGTCAGTGCAGTGGCTCGTGCCGCACTTTGGGAGGCTGAAGTGGGCGGATCACTTGAAGTCAGGAGTTCCAGACAAGCCTGGCCAACATGGCGAAACCCCATCTCTACTAAAAATACAAAAATTAGCTGGGCACGCCTGTAATCTCTGCTGCTCGGAAGGCTGAGGCAGGAGAAAAGCTTGAGCCCAGGAGGTGGAGGCAAACTAAACTGGCAACGAGCAGAGATCATGCGACCGCACTCCAGCCTGGGCGACACACAAAGCCTCTGTCTCAAAAAAAAAAAAAAAAAAAAAATTAGTGGGCATGGTGGTGCATGCCTGTAGTCCCAGCTATCTGGGAGGCTGAGGCAAGAGAATCGCTTAAATCCAGGAGGAGGAGGGTGCAGTGAGCCGAGATCACGCCACTGCACTCCAGTCTGGGTGACAAAACAAGACTCCGTCTAAAATAAATTAATTAATTAATTAAATTAAATTAAATAAATAAACTTTAAAAGGCCTAGGCTCATAAGATGTCAAAAATGATTATTAAATACACTATGAAAATAACCAGTAATGAATTTTTTCTACCTTTCTCTTTAGCCAACTACTCCTCCATTACATAACCTTAAAATCTGCAAACATTCTAAGGGTCACCATTAGGTGTAAATTCTAATATTATATTAACTGCCAAAAAGAATATAAAGTACTATAAATAAAATTTTGACATGTTTTCACTTCATAATCCTCCTTGTAATTAGTTTGTAAAATAAAAACTAGATTGGTAGATTTCCATTAGGGTTGCTTTAGTGTAAGAAAGTATTTCTGACCTTACAGATGAAGAAAAAAACAAGATAGTACACTTTGGTCTTGGTAATTTGCTTAATGCAGTAAATACAAATAATGTAACTATAATACAAACTAAAATTAGACAAAAGAAAAATTTTATCTTATAAGTAAACAAATATATCTGGCCTTCTTGGTAAAAAGGGAAGATCGAATTTGAGGACGCAGTTGTTTGTTTGTTTGTTTGTTTTTTGAGACAGAGTCTTGCTCTGTAGCCCAGGCTAGAGTGCAACGGTGTGATTTCGGCTCACTGCAACCTCCGCCGCCTGGGTTCAAGCGATTCTCCTGCCTCAGCCTCCTGAGTAGCTGGGATTACAAGCACACACCACCACACCGGGCTAATTTTTTTTGTTTGTTTGTTTTTTTAGTAGAGACGGGGTTTCGCCAGGTTGGCCAGGCTGATCTCAAACTCCTGACCTCAAGTGATCCACCTGCCTTGGCTTCCCAAAGTGCTGGGATTATAGGCATGAGCCCCCGCACCTGGCCAGGTATGCACTTTTGTTAAGCTCCTAAAACAAATACAAAGATTTGTTAAAAGTACATAAAATCCACTAGGATGGAGACAGTGGGAGTGCAGGGAATAGCAACAATTTGGAAGCTGGAAAGCAGACTGAACAGTGGTAAAGGACTTAGCAGACACCCAAAAAGTCGAATCCTAAATTGGCAGCAGAAGAAATGAATACTCCACAATCAAAACAGGAGTTTAAGAAATAAGCAGCACCAAGGAATTCTGGAAGTGGTGGTGGAAGGTAAAAGGTGGGAATAAAGAAAATTGTTTGCAAAAGAGGCAGATTCTCAGGTCCCCTACCCTACTTCATGCAGCCAGGTGAATGTCCCTCTCTAACCCTAGTAAAAGACCAGAGTTTTATTTCCTGGAGATGGTAAAATGAAGGTCTTTTGATTGAGTCTTTTGAGTCACACTTAATGGCATTAATACTTCACTGAGTAAACACAGGCAGAAAGATGATGATATACACACATAACCCCAGCCACCACCCATTTCTAGACCTTGGCAGATTGCTAGATGGAGACTGCATCTTCTATAAGGAAATGTCACCTGCCCAAGACCTAAATGAACACAGATAGCTTAGTATTCAGTAAAGCTCACAGTGAATCTTCCCTCTTTATTCACACATCTAGCTTCCAACTGTTTCTTATTTATTCTTTTTTCTGAGGCAGAGTTTTGCTCTTGTTACCCAAGTGTAATCTCAGCTCACTGCAACCTCTGCCTCCTGGGCTCAAGTGATTCTCCTGCCTTAGCCTCCCAAGTAGCTGGGACTATAGGCACCCACCACTACGCCCGGCTAATTTTTTAAAACATACTTTTATTAGAGATGGACTTTCACCATGTTGGTCAGGCTGGTCTTGAACTCCTGACCTCAAGTGATCCACCCGCCTCTGCCTCCCAAAGTGCTAAGATTACAGGCATGAGCCATCACGCCCAGGCTCAACTGCTTCTTATTCTGTACTCTTCAATATGACCAACTCACCAAGGATAAACAGGCAACTGAGGAAAGCCCCTAACATAGAATGTACCAAAATAAACTGAAAAAAGCAAGTTTAAGAAACTAGAGACAAAAACATTACACAATAGCAACACATATTGATATTCTCAGAAAGATAAAATATTGTGTTTATCAAACAAGAATAGGATCCTATTTTTCTAAAAAACACATACACATACACACACACACTCTGACACACACGCACGGGAAAAAACCTAGAAAACAGACAAGGTCTTGGAATTAAAAACATAGTATTGGCCGGGCGCGGTGGCTCAAGCCTGTAATCCCAGCACTTTGGGAGGCTGAGACGGGCGGATCACAAGGTCAGGAGATCGAGACCATCCTGGCTAACACGGCGAAATCCCGTCTCTACTAAAAACACAAAAAATTAGCCGGGCGAGGTGGCGGCGCCTGTGGTCCCAGCTACTCGGGAGGCTGAGGCAGGAGAATAGCGGGAACCCGGGAGGCGGAGCTTGCAGTGAGCTGAGATCTGGCCACTGCACTCCAGCCTGGGCGACAGAGCGAGACTCCGTCTCAAAAAAAAAAAAAAAAACAAAAACAAAAACAAAAACAAAAAAAACATAGTATTACTATTTATGAAAAACTCAACAAGATTAGAACACAAAGTTGAGAAAATTTGTTGATAGTGGATCAACCCTATTGAAGACAACTAGAAAAGCTGGACAACTAAAAAAAAAAAAAAACTGCATGAAGACATCAGAAAGTTAACAAGGCAGTGAAGAGTTACAGGGTCAAAATTCAGAAGAAGGAAACCAAAGATGAGCCAGGCATTTTGAGCAGCTTTTCCCCAAGGGGCATCTGTCAGTCAGAAGAGAGGGAGTCCTGATAAGCCCTATGCGTTGGCTGAAACCATGAAGGATGACACCCTAGAAGCAGGGGTAAATGGGGACGAGAACAGTCCTTAAAGGTGCTAAAGATCAACTTCAAATCACTGCAATCCCTGTCGCTGAATTAAGGTAATTCAGAATTGCTAAAGCCTCTAGCTAGAACTCAGAAGAAAACAAAAATCCTCTCTGGAGGAGAACATTATTTTAGGTTTCAAATTATATTTTTCGTAATCAATGTCCAAATTTTCTTTTCTTTTTTTTTTTTCTTGAGACAGGGTCTTGCTGTCTTGCCCAGGCTGGAGTGCAGTGGCATAATTTCAGCTCACTGCAGCCTCCACCTCCGGGTTCAAGCAATCCTCCTACCTCAGCCTCCTGAATAGCTGAACTACAGGTGCATGCCACCACGCCCAGATAACTGTCTTGATTTTTTGTAGACACGAGGTCTTGCTAGGTTGCCCAGGCTGGTCTTGAACTCCCGGGCTCAAACGATCCTGAGTTGGCCCCCAAAGTGCTGGAATTACAGGTGTGAACAACCATGCCTGGCCGAACATTTTATTCTTTTGTAGAGACTAGGTGTCCCTACGTTGCCCAGGCTGGTCTCAAACTCCTGTGCTCAGGTAATCCTCCTGCCTCAGTCTCCTAAAATGCTGGGATTACAGGCATGAGTCCCTGCACCTGGCCTGACCTATATTTTAAAAAATAAAAACTAAACGAAAGGATATTCTTCATGCAGAAGAATATAATCCCAGATAAAAGCTGAAATAAAGGGTAATACACAAGATGAATATGTGGGTAAATCTGTGAATATTGACTGATTGTATAGAATATTACTTGTATAAAATAATGTCATATGGGATTGAAATATGTGTCAAATTAAAACACACACAATGAAATGTAAATTAAGAGATACAAGGAATCTAAGTATTCCAGGGTCTTTGCATTCTCTGGGAAAGATAGAAATATTTATTTACTTTTATTTGAGAGAGAGTGTCTCACTCTGTCATCCAGGTTGGAGTGCAATGGCTCAATCTTGGCTCACTGCAGCCTCAACTTCCTAGGTTCAAACAATCCTTCTATTTCAGCCTCTTGAGTAGCTGGGACTACAGGCATGTGCCACCATGTCCAGCTAATTTTTTATTTTTTGTAGAAATGGGAGTACCAATTTAATCAGTACTTTTAAGATTAAAAGAAAAACTTTAAATACATAACTTCTAAGATAATGATAGGCATGAGGGGGTAGAATTTAAATGGAAAAATAATCCAAAAGAATTCTCATTATCCCTAATTTTGTGTAACATTGTACTAGAGATCTTAGCCAATGCAACAAGGCAAGAAAAAAAATAATTATTACGAAAATTGGAGGGGAAAAGTCATTGTGTACAGACCATATGACTTCCAATTTAACAGGGGTAGGGGACACCTCCCTGGGGCCAGACCAATAAAGCAGTAACTGAAATATCAGTTGCTGCATGCCACCTAAGAAACAATGCAGATTGAATGTTACTCAATAGAATTACCTTTTTTTTTTTTTTTTTTTAGACAGGGTTTTGCTCTGTCACCCAGGCTGGAGTGTAGTAGTGTGATCGCAGCTCACTGCAACCTCCACTTCCCAGGTTCAAGCGATTCTCCTGCCTCAGTTTCTGAGTAGCTGGGACTACAGGTGCCTGTCACTACACCCAGCTAATTTTTATATTTTCAGTAGAGTCAGGTTTTTGCTATGTTGACCAAGCTGGTCGTGAACTCCTGGCTTCAAGTGATTCACCTGTCTAAGCCTCCCAAAGTGCTGGGATTATAGGCATAAGCCACTGCACCCAGCCAGAAGTACCTTAATACACGTCTACAATTAAAAAAAATGTTTTGGAATACAAATTTAGCATTCATGACTAGCTACTGATTTACTCAATAGGGCATGAGTGCACATGCCCACTCCACAATAGGTCATGAATTTCTGTGATGCTTTCAGAATATGAAAGTCTCACTAAAATCACCAACTCATGATTTCTAATATGAATTTCTAGTGATAATACTAAAGGAATATCAGATAATCAATACACTTCATAACACCCCAGCCTCACAGAAAATTTAAATCCTGGATGTGAACTAAATTCTAAATGAAACCATTTCATATTATGCTTCTTAATACAAGCCTAAAAGGGCTATCTATGTTGATACCTTTGCATCTATTTTATTATTTCATTTGCTTTTATATGGTTCATGACCACATTTAAATAAAATCCATTTTATTTTTTCCCCACGCAAGTTAGTTCCCCTCACATTTTCTTTACTCAGCTAGTGGCAGTAACATTTTAACGAGTTTAGACAGAAACTTAGATTCCACCAGAAAAAAGAATCAAAGGTTTCAATCATACTCAACACTGCAACATTTACTTACACAAGTAGCTTTCAAATTATAATTTAATGAATATAATATATGGCTCTTTAATTTGCCATGTATATAATTTTTACAGATAAAAAACTAGCCCTCTGCAAGTACCTACTGAGCACTCTTGCCCTGGCTCTGGAGACTGCCATATATCCAGCTGATCTCTGACACACTAATTGTGAAACCAAAAGTTACACGCAATAAAAAGGAAGTAGCCCTGTGAAATGGCAATCCAGTGCTCAACTATAGTTTTTTATATCAGAGCTTTATAAATTATGAAAGTGTCCAAGCCGGGCGCAGTGGCTCACGCCTGTAATCCAAGGACTTTGGAAGGCTGAGGTGGGCAGACCACGAGGTCAGGAGATCAAGACCATCCTGGCCAACATGGTGAAACCCCGTCTCTACTAAGAATACAAAGAAATTAGCCGGCTGTGGCAGCACGTGCCTGCAGTCCCCACTACTTGAGAGGCTGAGGCAGGAGAATCACTTGAACCCATGAGGCGGAGGTTGCAGTAAGCCAAGATCATGCCACTGTACTCCAGCCTGGGCAACAGGGTGAGACTCTGTCTCAAAAAAAAAAAAAAAGAAAGAAAAAAAGAAAGTGTACAAATTGACTGGAAAATATGTATTACATTAAGACAAACTGGATAACTTTGCATAATAAACATAATGGCAAGGAGAAAGGAGAAAGATACTCAGTTTTTTTAAGACAAAATCCCCAGCTAAACATTTCCACCTGGGGCCTTGAATGGTATCTAGTGTAAAAAATAGATTCCACTAGTATTGATCCTGTATTAATATCAGTGAGGAAAAACAGATTCAGTTTTATTTAAAAGGGAAGATTTGTAAAAATAACTTTCAATATTTGGAGCAGTAAAACCTAATTTTAAAAAGGAGGAGCAGCTGTAGCACTGCAATTTATCAACACTTCTTAACTGACAAACCTAGCCAAAGACTATTTTGCTGGTCCTTCCTTTTGCTTAGAGGGAAGAAAGTAGAAGTACTATTTCTTAAGAAAGAGGTTTCTGACAATGAGTTTGGATGTGTCTGATTTCAAGGTAGCACTTGCCACCTAGCCCCCTCTTCTTGGACATTTGGACATATCCATGACAAAGGATGTGGCTGAAAACTTTATTGGGACTTCCACCTCCAATTAAGGGACTTCACCATCATAATTCATCATCACACATACATGCATCAATCTTCCTAAGAGCAAAAAAAAAAAAAAAAAAAAAAGGAAATCAAAAATAGCTCCTCACAAAAATGACTTGAAACTCCTGTATTTTAAGATAGGTGCTGTAATAAAATATTTGACTCGAAACATCTTTGCACCTATTCCAGTCATCTGATAACAAAACCTGAACATAAATGTGATAGGAAAGTGCTAAAATTGTAATTTAAATTTTATTTCTAGAGTTATCATTTTAGAGAATCACAAAATAAACTGGTGGTTTATCATTATTCTTATTAAATTATAACACTTGTTAAATAATTACAAGAGTTCTGGTTTCATATTTTTACCAAGAATCCTCTTCCTAACCTTGAAGATGCTGGACCATTTGGAGAAAGATAATACTAAAGTCAAAACCTAGGCTAAGTCCCACTTATAAAACAGAAAGACAATAACTCTTTTGAAATCTGACCAAGGCCAGGTGCAGTGGCTCATGCCTGTAATCCCAGCACTTGGGGGGGCTAAAGCAGGCGGATCACCTGAGGTCAGGAGTTTGAGACCAGCCTGGCCAACATGGTGAAACCCTGTCTCCACTAAAATTACGAAAAATCAGCTAGGCAAGGTGACAGCGCCTATAGCCCCAGCTACTCGGGAGGCTGAGGCAGGAGAATTGCTTGAACCCGAGAGGTGGAGATTGCAGTGTGTTGGGGTCCGCGTGTTTCCTAAACAAAGGAATGAACACACAAGACAACACAGGACAAGACATACATGGCGGCTGCGCTCAGAGCCTCCGCCTCACTTTATTTATACTCCATAAACCCCACGTCAGCAGAAAGAACACAATGCAAAACAAGCTTTCTTTACCCAGATGTAACCTTCTGCTTAGTTCCTTGTCTCTAAGCTCTTCCTTATTTGTCCGCCTTCTTGGCGCCTACGGGAGTTCATTAAAAGTTCAATTGGAGATACTGTCCTTGAGCCCTATCTATTCTTAGCATACTGTTTTCAAGGGCCCCTGCATTCCCCCCTTTTTGTTTTGCCTCAATCCTAAAAAGGTAGCCCATATTTGTTCCTGTGTTTTCTTTTGTTTTTGGAGGTGACAGAGGGAGCATCAGATCACCAAGAGAAGCAGACCCAATCCGAGTGCCCAAAGCAATATACTTCCAGAGATTGTAGAAATCCATGTTTTCATCTGGGTCCATGGGTTAAGGGCAGCAAGGCGTTGACCCAACTCCTGCAGGGTTGCGGTTCCGGACAATACATGTAATTGTTGTCGAAATGCTTCGGAAATGTTTTGAGTGAGCTCTTGGATGTCCAAACTAATATTTTTATGGCCTACTAATAATTTTCAGATTTCGGTCCAATTTTGAGAGATATTAAAAGGCACAGGTGTTACACAAAATTGAGTGGAGTTCCAATCACATTGTAATGTTATCCGAGTACTGAGGACAGTGAGCTGATCTCCAAGCCATGTCAATGCTTGCTCCATGTTGTCAAATCTTTCAGCAAGTTGAGAATCAATGTTTCATTGTTGAAGCCATAACCGGTGAGATTGCTCGTGCCATTGCTGCACAAATTCAGCATTTTGTATGCTTTGATGTAGAGCGAGCCCTGCTACGGCCGCAGTGGAGGCGATGGCAACAAGGCTCATCACCGAGGCAATTATAAGCCCAAGGGCACGGCGGGTTCGCTGGAGAGAAGTCCAAATATAAATCTCAAGAGGTGATGCCCCCCACGGTCGCGTAAGGTTAACAGGTAGCCAAATTTCCTTACGAGCCCTGAGGATATAAATATCCCCAGTAAAGTTGTGCCACCAGGAATGATTGAGGCAAGACAAAAATGTACACGTATCTGTACAATTAACAATCCCCGTATCATTATCCCATGTCAAATTCCCCGCTAATAATAGGTAGGGCTTACGGACACGAGCAATAATATATCAGGAGGTATTCCGATATAACTGAATATGAAAGGAGTTATTCGGGTTAGAAAGATTAAGGGACATATTCCCCACAAAAGTGCTAATGGCATCGCCTGCAGCTAACAACTTCCAAAGGTGACTCTGTACTTGTAAAGAGTGTCTAAGATGAGGCCTCCTTCACGCCATACCAAGGTTTCATTACCATTAGTGGCAATACTTTTATTTACCCGGTGCCATTTCAAAGGTATGTGACTAAATTTTGTTTGAAAATCACCGTGCACACTCCAATCAGTTATTTGCATCCTATTGTATTCTAATAAAATCCGGGGTTTAGTTCCCTGACATTGTTGCCACTCCAGCACCTCAATATTAGGGGAAACCTCTGGGATAGGACAAAAAGGTAAAGAACTAGGAATAGTCTCATTACTATATACAGTATGATTATACTGAAAGCTTCTAGTTACAATAATAACAGTATTAGCAGCCACATGACTATGATTATAGCGAACAGCCCAGGCTTCATGCGATTTTCGGAGACAATGAGGACTATTTCCCATGCATATTGAAAGTCCTTCCACTCCAAATTGGTATGTGCTGTTTATGATTCCCGTTTCCCATTCTATGTTGTCCTTGTTCATATAGGGGGATGGCATCCAAGTAGTGTCATTGGTGAAAACCTTAATTTCTGCCTCCCCCCAGGCGACTCCCTGATACAAGGGTGGAAAGGGAATATAAGTCCAATATTCATACAAAGCCTCACTAAGGGAAATAAGTCCCCTGCCAAGGCACATCCAACAAAGGAAGAAATGCATGCTGAATCCAGTTTTCTTTTCAACAGGGTTTCAATCGTCTTGTAGGAAACCACTCAGGTCTGCTCCCTGTAAGGACAAGAGCATAGCCCCGTCCCTGTTTTAGAACTTGCCCTTGAACATACTTATCTTCTTCATTAGGATACCAAACCCTTAAATTGTCAGCGGGGACTATCACCAAGGGAGGTGAGGAAAGATGGGTTATGGCAGCGGAGTCTTGCAATTGTCTCCATTGATTCAAAAAATTTAAGGTAAAAAGAACCTTCAGAATCTAGTTTCTGGGGGACTCATTTCTCCCTTTTTGTTTTTGCAGTTGAGTTTTTAAGATTAAATTTGCACACTCAATGATGGCTTGACCTTGACTGTTGCCCGGGATACCGGTGATATGTTGACTATTGTATTGCTGTAAGAAAACTTGTAATTTACGAGAGACATAGGCAGGGGCATTATCAGTTGTAAGTATAAGAGGAATGCCCATGATGGCGAAACAAGCTAAGAGATGTGTAATAACAGAACCAGCTTTCTCAGATGGCAACGGAGTGGCCCACTGAAAATGAGAAAAGGTATCAATGGTATGATGAACATACTTTAATCGTCCAAAAGAAGGGACATGTGTGACATCCATTTGCCAAATCTGATTAACTTGAGTACCTCGTGGATTAACCCCAGGATGGAAGAATGGAATGCTCAAAGGAGCACAGGAAGGACAAGCTCGAATAAGAGAATGAGCTTGTTTACGAGTTAAATGAAACCGTCGTTGAAGGCCAGAACTATCAGTGTGATGTAGAGCATGTTCTTGTTCTGCAGCCTGCAGGTGGCAAATTAAAAGCAAATCAATCTGAGTATTACCATGAACTAATGGTCCAGGAAGTTGAGAATGAGAACGAAGATGAGTGATGAATAAAGGAGCTCGACGTTGGCTTAAGGTCGAGGATAACAAAGAAAAGAGTTTTTGAAGAGAAGAAGTAGCACAAAGAGATAAAGTGGCCTGAGAAATATAAGAAGTAACATAAACGGCGTATTGAGAATCACTAACAATGTTACAACTAGTAGTAGGAAAATCAAGTAAGACCATGAGAATAGCAAACAATTCTCCCTGTTGCACCGAGGGATAAGGATAAACTGTAACTCGAGATTGATGAACACTCCAATATCCAGCCTTACCATTGCTACTAGCATCAGTAAAAAAGGTAGGACCTTGAACAGGAAATACAGAAATTGGTGAGAAAGGCAACACAGAATGTTGCCTAAAAAATGAAAAGATCGGAGACTTAGGATATTGGGTAGAAAATTGTCCAACAAATGAAGCGCAAGCAACTTGCCAAGAATCAGAAGTTGCAAGAAGATAAGTAATCTGACTGAGTGAATTGAGAGATAATTAAGGAAGGATCTCCTCCCCAAAGTTGTCGACAGCGATGCCGTCCTTTGATGATCAGTTCAGCTAAACGGTCGATATAAGTAGTCAAGCGTTTAGATGTTTTATTGGACAAAAAGATCCATTCTAGCGGCCGATTAGTTTGATGAATCATTCCTGTGGGAGAACGTAAAGTATGAAATAAACAAAAGGAAAGGGGAACGTCGGGAAGGATATAATGTAAATGGGCCTTTTGAAGTTGCTCTTCTACAAGCTGGAGTTCCTGTAAAGCCAAAGGAGTTAAATGACATGAGCTGTCCAAGTGACTGTCTCCTTCTAGAATAGAAAAAAGATGTTGTAACTGATATGTTGGTATTCCTAAAACAGGACACATCCAATTAATGTCTCCTAAAAGCTTTTGAAAGTCATTTAATGTTTTAAATTATCACGTCGAATTTGAATTTTTTGGGGTTGAATATTTCGTGCTCCCAAGGTATAACCTAAATATTGAATAGGAAAATCCACTTGAATTTTTTCTGGGGCAATATGAAGTGAGTAGAAAGAAAGCTGAGTTTGTAATGATGCAAAAGCATCTTGCTGCTTTTTTCTGGTGGGTGCAGCAAGAAGAATGTCATCCATATAATGATATAAAAGAACAGAAGGATGACGCTTTTGAATGGGCTGTCTATTATTATATTTAGGAATAGTAAAGGCAAACTTTTTACAATGTTGAGGTGGTAATGGAATAGAGAAAAAACAATTTTTGAGATCTATGACCATTAATTTTTACCTTTGTGGGATAAGGGCAGGATTAGGAAGACTAGGCTGTAAACTTTCCCTAGGTTGAATGTAAACATTTATAGTTTTAAGATTAGTTAATAAACGCCATTTTTCACTTTTTTATTTTTTTATTTGTATTTGTATTTTTTATTTTTTATTTTATTTTATTTTTAATTATTATTTTTTTAACATGACAAAGACAGGGGAATTCCTTGGCTTTATATGCCCCTCAGCCAATTGTTTTTTGACTTACTCTTTTAAAGCCCTAAGTTTTTCTTTAGATAATGGCCACTGTTTCACCTAAACAGGAGTGGTAGTTTTTCACTTTAATTATAAAACTTGAGGCTGGTGAACAGTGGCTATGAGTTTAAAGGATTGTAGCCCATTTTGAACATCATATTTTTGGCAGCTGAGGAAATATGAGGAATGTTTAAAAAAGCACCAAATTGTTGTGAAAGATCTTGTCCCCAAAGATTAATATTGATAGGAACAATATAAAAAAAACACTTGACCTTGTTGACCTTTAGGACCGACACAGGTTAAAGGTTTTACGTTTTGATAAACCACAGAAGCAGTACCCAGGCCAGTGAGTATAACTGAAACTTAACTTTTTTTTCCATTGTATAGGCCACTAATTTAAACAAATGATAGCTACATCCACCTCTGTATCAATTAACCCTTTAAAAACTATTTCATTAATGTGCAATGAACATAAGGGCTTTTGATTAGAAACTAAAGTTTCCCAAAAAACAATTTTTTCTGTGTTACCAAACCCTCCCTGTCAAGATACCTCTCTAGATAGGAACGGAAAAAAAAAAAAAAGGCAATAAAAGTAATTGTGCAATACGCTCCCCTGCCTCTAGGTGTATAAATTGTGAGACTTGTATCATAATAAGAATTTTATTAGTAACATCAGGATCAATGATTCCTGGAATCACCATTAACCCCTGTATAGCACTGTTGTTTTGACCTAACAAAAGTCCTACATGTCCTTTTGGCAAAGGGCCACACACTCTAATAGCTAATTTATATACTCCTCTATTAGGAGACAAGGTATAAGGCTGAGTAATAGCTAAGTCAGCAGCGGCGCTCTGCTTAGTTGCCGCATAGAGCTGAGAAACTGGGGTAAGGTGTGGGATCCTTAAGGAGGACTTGAATTCATTCCTTGATGTTGTAGGCCATTGCTTACTGGGTATTGTAGTAGACTTGTATTGTAATTGTTGGGGCCCCAAGCCTGTGGGCCCCGGCTCCCGTTTCCCGGGAGAGGAGACAGTAAATTTCCACTTTTATCAGTTTTGGAACGACATTCATTTGTCTAATGTCAACCTTTACCACAACATTTGTACACCTCTGAAGGCAGCTTTCTGCCTTGAGGGATAAAAGTGTTCAATTTTTTACGACATTCTTTTTTGAAATGTCCGGGTTTACCACACTGAAAGCAAACACCTTGTTTGTTATTTCCTTTTAAGGCTTTAGACAAAGCTCCAGCAAATAATTGAGCATTATAAATAGCCCCTCCAACACCAGCACAAGTTTTAATATATTTATCTAAATTGGCCCCACTGGCTTTTAACGGTTTTAACAATTTTTGACAGTCAGCATTAGCATATTCAAAAGACAATGTTTGTAACAAAATTTTTGAAGCAGGGCCAACACCCACAGTTTTTAAGACAGCATCCTGAGAACGGGCTACGAAATCTGGATATGGTTCATTTGTGCCCTGTAAAATCTTCACAAAGGAAAGGGAAGATTTTTCTGCTATCTCTACCTTGTTCCAGGCCCTTAAAAACAAAGTCTTGATTTGAGTAAGGGCGACATCACCTAGGCCAGCCTGAGCATTAAGAGTAGCATACTGGCCCATGCCTGTGAGTTGTTCCTCAGTGGGTCCTGGGGGATCACACGTAGCATTTTTTCTAGCCTGTACATGTGCCTTGTCCATCCACCAGCTGTGCAATTGTAACCACTGAGAACGATCAAGAAAAGCCTTCCCCAAAGTCTCCCAGTCTATAGGAATCATCAAATTTTCTGATGAAAAAGCATCAAGAAGACCAAGGATAAAAGGAGATTGAGGTCCATAGTTAGAAATGGCAGCTTTTATTTCTTTTAAAAATTTAAATTGTAAGGCATTAAATTGGACATTATTGCCACCATTTGGAAACTGAGCATTAGGAGCAAAAGAAGCACGAATAATTGGAAACAGATCCAGCTCCTTAAATTTTCTTATCTTTTCCTTTTCTCCCTCCCCCAGTGGCGGGAAAGGCACTGAGAAAACTTTGCCAGACAAAGGTAAGGAAGCTGGGGGGTTGGAGGCACTGGAAAATCCTCTTCTAACAGGGCAGAAGGAAAAGAAACAGGGAAAGCTCGCAAAGGTGAATTAGAAGAATGTATCTGTAATATCTGTTGAAGCATTCCCATCGTATGCTGCATGTCAGAATTCCCCTTAGAAGGAAGAGCTGGCTCTTCCTCTTCTCCCCCTTTTGCTACCCCCCCATCCTCTATTACTCTGGCATAAATGGGCTCCATTTCAGATTTATTTTTTCCCAAATCCTCAGATGCCTTTCCTCCTGTGGCTACATCACCACACTCTGAATCAGTCTCAAGTAACTCTAATGCCTGAGTGACAGAGTTACACAAGGTCCACAAATTTAGAGGCATAGTATCCCCTAACTGGTGAGCTCTAAGCAAAGCTTTTACTACCTGTAACCATTCTCTCCGATTCAGCTGCACTTTAGTCTGATACTGAAACCAGTAACAATGTTGTTCAACATGGGCAAACAATCGCTTCAAAGTCTTTTTCTTTCACTTCTACTCCTACAGACAGCAACAGTCCTTGAAAGAGCCGTAAATATTCTGAGGCCAGAGAGGTGGAATTCCCTACAATTTTCCCGAGGGTCCCCCTTTTTTTGTTTTACTTACAAACCCAGGGTGCTCCCCCTCCAGTTCCTTGCTCTCTTGGAGCCACGGACCCTGCTCGCTGCGCCAGTTGTTGGGGTCCGCGTGTTTCCTAAACAAAGGAATGAACACACAAGACAACACAGGACAAGACATAATGAACACACAAGACAACACTGTCTTGTCCTGTGTTGTCTTGTGTGTTCATTCCTTTGTTTAGGAAACACGCGGACCCCAACAGCAGTGAGCCGAGATCGCACCACTGCACTACAGCACGGGTGACACAGTGAAACTCCGTCTCAAAAAAAAAAAGCATAAACTTTGGAGTTTAATAGATCAGAGTTCAAATCCTAGCTCTGCTATTTATCAGCAATGTAACCTTCAGCTTCAATTTCATCATCTGTAAAATTGAGACGATAACACCACCTACTTTAAGGGGTTGTGATTATTAAATGAAAGAGCACATGCAGCATACTCTGCCATGAAAATATTAAATAACTGTTGGTGGCTTGTTTTCCTAAGAAAGGGGTTTTATCTTGCTGCTCCTAAAAAATAACTACACATTATGGTGGTGTGGCTGTTTTACATATAAACAATTGCTTTATATACATACGCATACATACACATATATTTGTTATTTTTATGAATAATTTTTCAAAAACAATCATATCTTAGTAAGCTAGAATTACTAGGTATAAAACACAGTGGTGGTATCAGAAAAAAGGACAATTCTATGCAACAAGAAAAACCTAGACCTGAACTAGGCAAGAGTCTAAACTAGAAGTTCCCTTTTTCAGCAACTTAATCTACTAAGCCACACGGTCCTAAAAATTAATGGAGGAAAAATAGTTTAATAATGATCTCTACAGTTAGAAGGTAGCAATGTGCTAATATGTTCCATTTCACAGGGAAAGCATTTTAAAGAAAAAGGATGTGTTTCATCTTGTATTCTTTTTTATTCTGCTATATTACCATTTCTTACTGTAAATTTTAAAGATGCCAAATGTGACAATTCACAAGAATAAGACCATACAAATTTTTAAAAGAAACTTCAAATATTTGAGGCTACCTCATGTTCTTAATGCATCTGGTCTCCCTCAATTACCTACACTGATAGATGAGCCACAGCAACTTCTTTTCTTCCTTGCCTCCTCCTCCATTATACTTAGCTGGGTTCAGGTCAAGGAAAAGGCAATGCCATAAAGAGATGCATCTTTAAGCATTTAAATATATGTCTGAATAATCTCCAACTGCAATCCTGAATCCAATATACATTATATTATTGTGGTGGTCTTTAGAATGAGGCTTGCTTCTAGACCTGCTTGACTATGGCTTCCTACTCACAGGAATGTGATTTGTTCCTCCTTGCTGCATGCCACAGTGACCTCAGGGATTGGGTGCTTTATCTATTGGGCTTCTTGTGCCAGTACCCCAATAATGAGCTATTAGATCTCTTCAGTATCTGCTTTGACTCTTTGATAGTTGGACTTCTGATTATACACGCCAACCAGGGCTTGGGTTCTATATAGACCTTGACTAATCACATGTCACTCATTCTTTCTCCCTCAGAACACATCCTAGTGATGTATCACATAACAGAGTACTAAACCTGCACCCATGTCTAGTCTTACGTTCTCCTAAACACAGCAGCTCTGCCTGGATTCATCACTCTGGTGATCCTCTGACCTTTAGTGATGTTCATGAGTGTATGGCTTAATAGGGTGTGTAGTTAAGAAAAGGTAATACCCATGGAACCAAGGTAGTCAGGTAAATAAAACATACGAAAATATGCAAGATGTAGAGATGGTGTGGTTTAAAAAAAAAAAAAAAAAACTTAAAAAGCAACAGCAGCATGAAGCAGGGAGGCATATCCAGATTCCAATAAATGGGACACATTGGGCAAATCACATAACCTCTACAAGCCCTGGTTTTCTCCTCTTTAAGTAAGGATGAGTGTGATGACTACTGAAGTGGTCTCAATCTGTGAAGCTGAAAAAAATTACCCAAGCATAGCATATCTTCTTTCCAATCTACAGATACTACCCATTAACTCTCAGATATTAAAGGGGGATCCCTTATACACAAAGGTTGGAAACTCCTGGACTCTCAATCAGACATTCCCAATAGGTATAAACAGGTTTACACTTGGGTGGTAGCCTGGCTGAGACTCTGACAAATCACAACCATATATACATTGACTTTTTCAATAAGTGCCATAAAAAGCTGGGGAGTCCTGTTCTAGTCGATCACCAAGGTCTCATATACATCTATGATTCCATGATTATAATAACGCAGACTTTCATACACCAATGTTATATTCACAGAAGCAAGTTCTTGGAGTTACCTTTCATAAGATAGGGTGGATTGCTGCATGAACACACTCATTTCCTGTTAATGGTTTTAAAAGTGGCAGCCTGCGTACCTAAAACTAGCAAGGTTACTATACACTTCCCAACCCACTCATGAAAAGTCTATTGAAAGATCCTTAAGGGGCAGTCCCTAAAAGAACTAAGACTCAAAAGCATTTAACTTTTAAAAGGACTTAGTGGGGCTGCGCGCGGTGGCTCACGCCTGTACTCCCAGCACTTTGGGAGGCTGAGGCAGGTGGATCACGAGGTCAGGAGATCGAGATCATTCTGGCTAACATGGTGAAACCCTGTCTCTACTAAAAATACAAAAAATTAGCCGGGCGTGGTGGCGGGCGCCTGTAGTCCCAGCTACTCAGGAGGCTGAGGCAGGAGAATGGCGTGAACCCAGGAGGCGGAGATTGCAGTGAGCCGAGATCGCGGCATTGCACTCCAGCCTGGGGACAGAGCGAGACTCCGTCTCAAAAAAAAAAAAAAAAAGGACTTAGTGGAATGTTCTCTCTTTTCCCATAAATGCAAGTTTGGCCTAATATTAGCATACGTCTGGGACATTCATTCTATAGTAGTTTTGTGTGGCATTATGCTGTAGAAGTTTAGAGGAATCAAACTTGCTTTGCATGGATAAGTGGACCATATAGTAATTGAAGGGAGTTCTAAACTAATCTAACCAAAATAGGAGCTATAAATTCTAAAAACTCCTTAGTAAGCTCAGAAAACGTTTATTGAATGAAGTGGACCTAGGGTTGGTCTTAAATGTTAGGTGAAAGAGAACATACACAGATTTAGGAAGAGTGCCTGTCATACAAAATAAAAATGGAGAAGCCATGCACAAATGGACAAAAAGCAGAAAATACACATGCTAAATCAGAAAAGTTGAGTTAATGAACAAAGACAGCCAGCTCATGCCTGCACACACAATATATATATATAGCTCTCTATACTTGAAGTTAAGAGAATTTTGTCACATTCTATTTATGAGCTAAACATAATTAGAAAAAATATAGTCCTTTAGAAAAAGAACATCAATCAATAATAGAAGGGAAATTACCAATTAAAAAAGATTCTAGGACTAATGGCCTGAGAGTTTAAGAAGCCTCTGTAAATACATACAAAATTTTTAGTATGTGCATTTTTAGAACAAAGGAATTCACTGCTTTCTTCAGATTCTGAATGAGATCAATAATCCTAAATTAGTTAAGAATCCACAGATTTAAGTAAAAATCCAAAGCCATTTGAATATCCATTTTTCAGAATTTAAAAAGAATTTCAGGCAGGCACAGTGGCTTATGCCTGTAATTCCAGCACTTTGGGAGGCCGAGGCAGATGTATCACCTGTCAGGAGTTCAAGACCAGCCTGGCCAACAAGATGAAACCTCGTCTCTACTAAAAATACAAAAATTAGCCAGGCGTGGTGGCACATGCCTGTAGTCCCAGCTACTCAGGGAGGCTGAAGCAGGAGAATCGCTTGAACCTGGGAGGCGGAGGTTTCGGTGAGCCGAGATCACGCCACTGCACTCCAGTCTGGGTGACAGTGAGATTTCATCTCAAAAAAAAAGAAAGAAGACAATTTCTTAAAATAAAAAAATGCTGCTACAGAAATTGTACTGCCGTCTGTGGCCATACCACCCTGAATGTGCCTGATCTCGCATGATCTCAAAAGCTAAACAGAGTCGGGCCTGGTTAGTACTTGGATGGGTAGAAATGGTACTGCTTTTATTCTTAGCTAATTTTCTAGGGTCGTGTATAATTTGTAGTACTTACTGCAAAGTATGAAATTATAAAGTATAATAAACGATAGGAAAAAGGTTTTGATCTGACAAAACTCCAACCATATCAAGTTGCATATTGAGAAGTGTTTCATCCAAGTAACACTTAAAAGACAATATATACATTTAAAGTCAATGGACTAAGCAAACTGTTTCCCATACCCTACCCATGAAAAGGGACCAATAAACCAAAGTGATAGTACAATATTGCCCTCTACTGGACTCAACTAGTAAAGATGACCCTAATAAAACTGAAAAGCATTCAGCTTTTAAAAGGACTTAATGGAATCTTTTCCCATAAATACAAATTTAACCTAATATTAGCATATGTCTGAGACATTCATTCTATAGTTTTTGTGTGGCATTATGATGCAGAAGTTTAGAGGAATCAATTATGAATATAAAATAACCACTACGGGGCCAGGTGCAGTGGCCTGTAACACTAGCACTTTGGGAGGCCACACCAGAAGGATCACTTGAGCCCAGGAGTTCAAGACCAGCCTTGGCAACATAGGGAGACCCCATCTCTAAAAAAATAAAAAATAAGTTAGCTGGGCATAGTGGCATGCACCTGTGGTCTCAGTTACTCAGGAAGGTTAGGCGGGAGGATCACTTGAACCTAAGAGGTCAAGGCTGCAGTGAGCTGTGATCATACCACTGCACTCCAGCCTGGGTGACAGAGTGAGACCCCGTCTCAAATACATAAACACTGTAATAAGTATTTTTGTTAAAACTATACAGAATCTTAGAGTTGAAAAGGCTTAAGATCTCTAGTCTAACCAACTATATAGTGCACACTTTCTATGTATCTTGGCCAAGTACATTGGCACTCTGTATCTATGGATCCTGCATCTACGGATTCAATCAATCCTGGATAGAAAACATTTGGGGGAAAAAAGGATCTGTACTGAACAGGTACAGACTTTTTCCTGTGATTATTCCCCAAATAATGTAGCATAACGACTATTTACATAGCACCCACATTGTATTATTATTATTATTTGTTGTTGTTGTTGTTGTTGAGATGGAGTCTCGCTCTGTCGCCCAGGCTGGAATGCAGTGGTGCAATCCCGGCTCACTGCAAGCTCCACCTCCCAGGTTCATGCCATTCTCCTGCCTCAGCCTCCCGAGTAGCTGGGACTACAGGCACCTGCCACCACGCCCAGCTAATTTCGTTTTATATTTTTAATAGAGATGGGGTTTCACCATGTTAGCCAGGATGGTCTCGATCTCCTGACCTCGTGATCTGCCCACCTCAGCCTCCCAAAGTGCTGGGATTACAGTCGTGAGCCACTGCGCCCGGCCCCACATTGTATTATATAAGTAATCTTGAGATGATTTAAAGTATGTAAGAGGATGTGTGTAAGTTATATGCAAATTGTATACCATTTTATATGAGAAACTTAAGCATCTGTGGATTTTGATATCTGTGAGGGGCTCGGGGGTCCTGGAACCAACCCCCTATGGCTATCAAGGGACAATCGTATTTTCCAGCCTTGGCTTAAACACCCTAGTGACGGGAAGTCTCTGGAAACAATCTATCCTGTTCTGGATAATTCTTAATTCTTAATAGCTCTTGATTCTATTCTTGCAGCAATCTAATTCCTCTTTTATAAGGAAGCCCCTCAAATATTTAAGGAAAGCAAACTCATCCCACTGCATCATCTATTCTCCAAATTAAATAACCCAAGCTCCTTCAGCAGTGGATCCTGTGACCAGGTTTCAGATGGCCCCACCACCTGAATGCACTAAATCCTCTAAATGTGCATTCATTTTCTACTGCTTCTATAACAAGTTATCACAAATTTAGTGGTTTAAAACACCACCAATTTATTATCTTTAGGTCCCAGGTCTGACACAGGTCTCACTGGGTTAAAATCAAGGTGCCAGCAGGGCTGTGTTCCCTTCTGGAGGCTGTAAGTAATAAATCTGTTTCCTAGGCTTTTCTAGCTTCAAAAGAACATCTGCATTCCTTGGCTCATGGCTCCCTTCCTCCAGCTTCAGAATAAATGTTACATCTCTCTTACTATTATTTTATAATCACATCTCCCTCTTATCCTGACCTCTGTGGCCAACTTTCTTCCCCTTTGGAAAATTGCAACTGCCTTTATCTGTCTCCAGTCATTTGTAAAATCTGCTATTTTTAACCCATTTCCCTAGTGTTCCATTATTAGAACGCTAAGCTTGTGGGAGATATTTATATCCTACTGCTCAAGGTCATCGCCAAGGTCTGATTTTTCACCAAAAAAATTTGCAACCTCCAGCATAAATGGGTTAAAAGCCCTCAAAAATCAGGAACAGCTGCAAGTTCTTTCTGAAGCTATACTGGAATGTAATGCACCCAGGTCTAAACACCTGAACCCATTTTGAAACGCTTCACCATGTGGAGCATTCATTCTCCCTTACCAATGACCAGTCTACCTCTTTTTGGCAGGAAGATCATTTTCCTTGACATAAAGCACAAAAGCAAAACAGGATTTTTCAGAGTCCTGCTTTATCTATATCAGTTCCAAATAGCAGATCTATCCATCCTTTTCATCTTTTTCTTGCTCTGAACATAACTTTAAGTCCACAAATCTTCCTTAGCAATTCTTGAAAGCTTCTATTCATTAGTGGCTTCAGTTTTCTGGTTGCTGTTCTTATAGACATAAGCCATAAGCCACCTCTTTCTTTTTTTTTTTTTTTTGTTTTTTTGTTTTTTTGTTTTGAGATGTAGTCTCCCCAGGATAGAGTACAGTGGCACAATCTCGGCTCACTGCAGCCTCTGCCTCCCAGGTTCAAATGATTATCCTGCCTCAGCCTCCTGAATAGCTGGGACTACAGGTGCACACCACCACACCCGGCTAATTTTTGTATTTTTAGTAGAGACGGGATTTTACTATGTTGGCTAGGCTGGTCTCGAACTCCTGACCTCAGGTGATCCACCCACCTCAGCCTCCCAAAGTGCTGGGATTATAGGCATGAGCCAACACCCAGCCAAGTCATCCTCTTTCATTTGCATTAATTTGACTTGACCTTTCCTGTACTTCTTTTGAAATTGATCCCAGATTGGCAAAAAATTTAACTGTTGGAGTTGGATGACAGGTACACAGGGGTTCATAGGCCAAACTAAAATGTCAAATAAATATATCTAAATACAAGCCTTTGTGTAAAAACAGAGGTAGAGACAGAAAGAGATCCCTATTTCTTCTTCACTGAGATGTATTTTCCCCCAACCTTTTTTTTATTCATTGAGATAGTTTGGTTTGAATTAAAATGTGAATTGCACTTTGTTTGATGCTCTCAATCCTTTTATCTTCCAGCGCAGAATCCTATGCCATTTTTCTTTGCCTTTTCTTTGTAGTGTTTGAAATACACCTATCAGAAGCTTAGGATATATTCTACTAATGCCTCTTCTTCCCATCCTTCAGGAATACAAATTTAAAAGGCTACCAATTTTTCATTTAGGACTAGATTAGTTGCCCCACCATCCTTTAGGAAAATGGTTCTCAGAGTGTTGTTGTAATAGCACCAGCATTACCTATGAGCTTGTTAGAAATGCAAATTCATGAGTCTCACCTGACCTACTGTATTAGCATCTCTGGGAATGGGGCCTGGGAAACTCTCCAAGTGAGTCTCATGCATGTTAGAGAACCACTACTTTAGGAAAAGAAACAGTTCCAATCCAAAAGTTGTCAGATAACACACTTTTAGTTAAACATGATTTCCATCATGTACCCAGACACTGAGAGTCCCTCACACCACTGTATTCATTAGCCTTTGTGACTATTTTGTATCTGCAATTAATCAATCCTCCCCTTGGCCAGATATTATACAGTATACTTCTACTACTCTATCTATCCTATTTTGTTTTGTTGTGTTGTGTTTTGTTTTTTGAGACAGGATCTTACTTTGTTCCACGCTGGAGTGGGAGTGCAGTGGTACAATCGCAGCTCACTGCAACCTCCGCCTCCTGGGCTACAGTGATCCTCCCACCTCAGTCTCCCCAGTAGCTGGGACCACAGGTACCACCGTGAGATCACTCTCAGGAACTCAAATCTCAGTGCAGGTACATAATTTCTTGCCATATCACGCTATTACATCTTTCCCCTTAACAAATCTGAGCCTAATAAGAAGGATTTATCCTTCCATTATTACATTCAAATGATAAGACCAAACCCAGAAAGTCACCATGACAGTCGTAAGGTATTTATTACTCTCTTATAATCTCAAATTCTGCTTATGCTTCTCCTCTTTAGTAGTATTCAGTTTAAAACTGTTCTGGTTGATTAGCTAGTTCCTTCTAAGAAAACACATTTCGGACATATACTCCATCCTGCTTCCATATTCTCCCGAACTCAGTGGAAAATGATTATTATACTATGAATAAAAATACAGACTTTTCTTTCTAAGCTTTTAAATTAATGCTTTTATAATGATGATAAATAATAACTACTGGGGCCAGGAGAGGTGGCTCACACCTGTAATCCCAGAACTTTGGGAGGCCGAGACAAGTGGATCACTTGAGATCAGGAGGTCGAGACCAGCCTGACCAACATGGTGAAACCCCATACAGAAATTAGTTGGGTGTGGTGGCACATGCCTGTAATGCCAGCTACTTGTGAGGCTGAGGCAGGAAAATGGCTTGAACTCGGGAGGCGGAGGCTGCAGTGGGCCAAGACTGCACCACTGCACTCCAGCCTGGCTGACAGAACAAGACCTTGTCTCAAAAAAAAAAAAAAAAAAATGCTATAATCAGAAAAGGATTAGTATAACCAGGAATATAGATGCGTTAATGCAAATTTTATTGCTTAATTTTTTTTTTTGAGACAGGGCCTCGCTCTGTCACCCAGGCTAGAGTACAGTGGTGTGATCATGGCTCAATGCAGCTTCAACCCCCCAGGCCCAAGCAAGCCTCCCACGTTGCCCTCCAGGATAGCTGGGACTACAGATATGCATCACCACACCTAGCTAATTTTTAAATTTTTTTGTAGAGACAGACTCTCACTGTGTTGCCCAGGTTGGTCTTGAACTGAACTCAAGAGATCCTCCCACCTCAGCCTCCCAAAGTGCTGGGATTATAGGCATGAGCTACTGCGACTGGCCGTTTAATTAAAAAAAAAATAACTTTACTTGAGGCCACCCCTTATTTCTTTTGTAAGCAGGAATATAATAAATACCACCATATTGATAAAATATTGTTGCTTTAAATAGATCTGTGATCATCTACTTCTTAGAAGTGGAAAAAACTAAATCATTCAAATGGACTCAATTGTATATTCTAGTGTGAATTATGAGATAATTGACATACATCAATTTTATGGATAGTATATTGATGTTTGTTCTACAAACAGACAAAGAAGTTCTAAGGTAGAGATATTTACAAGGTCTAAGTTGAAAGCCATAATGTAGAACATGGCACTAGAGAAATCACAGAATTTATATTCAAAATGCAGAATATTCTGAAGATATGTGTAACTAGTTCAAATTGAGATGCGTAACAAATAAGTGGTTTAAAAAGCAATTTATATACAGCCTGGCTTGCACAGCATATCTCAATTCCAAAGAAGTAATAAAAGATGGCAATAAAAGAATGTAACATATGGCCAGGCGCGGTGGCTCACGCCTGTAATCCCAGCACTCTGGGAGGCCAAGGCCAGCAGATCACGAGGTCAGACGATCAAGACCATCCTGGTTAACACGGTGAAACCCCATTTCTACTAAAAAATACAAAAAATTAGCTGGGCATGGTGGCGGGTGCCTGTAGTCCCAGCTACTCGGGAGGCTGAGGCAGGAGAATGGCGTAAACCCAGAAGGCGGAGCTTGCAGTGAGCCGAGATCATGCCACTGTACTCTAGACTGGGTGACAGAGCGAGACTCTGTCTCAAAAGAAAAAAAAAAAAAAGAAAGTAACACAATAATAACAGAAAATAATGAACTGAACCACAAACATAATTTTCTGAAGAAACCTGGGATGTGAAAAGAGTATACTGCATATAAAACTGTAATTACTTGAACTATTATTCTTAGGAAATGAATGGGTAAAAATACATTACTCATTACTACAAATAAAACAATAAAACATAGCACATTAAACTATGGAAACATTAATTCTTCAATAATTAGAACAGTTACATATTTCTACTAAATAGTTTTCTGGTTAAAATCAGTTATGAAAAGTAGAGTTTAAGCAGAATAATTCTATTTTTAAAAACAGTATCTTCTGGCCAAGCACGGTGGCTCACGCCTGTAATCCCAGCACTTTGGGAAGCTGAGGCGGGCGGATCATCTGAGGTCAGGTGTCCGAGACCAGCCTGATCAACGTGGAGAAACCCCGTCTCCACTAAAAATACAAAAAAATTAGCTGGCGTGGTGACGCATGCCCGTAAGCCCAGCTACTTGGGAGCCTGAGGCAGGAGAATCACTTGAACCCGGGAGGCAGAGGTTGCAGTGAGCCGAGAGGGCGCCATTGTACTCCAGCCTGGGCAACAAGAGTGAAACTCCATCACAAAAACACAAACAAACAAAAACAGTATCTTCTGTTTCTAATATGGAATAGAAATACCTTATAAATAGTAACGTTAAGCTAATATTGTTAAAATCATCAAATAAGTGATAAAATGGATAATATGAATCTTAGTGTAAAAATATAAACTTTGATTCACAGGTTCTGAGGGTTATGGAAATATATAAATATAAGCTTTGAGAGGAAGGGTTTGATGGTAAGATATATAACCACATTCAGAAAATATACTTCTTATTCCTATTTGTTTCTCAAAACTCTCACTAAAGTGAGAGTCGCTTAGCTTTTGGAAGTCTGTTTCTCTGTACCAAAATTGGACCAGAAGATGACACATCAGTGAGAAATGCTTTGATGATTGACTAGAAAATTAAGTGTTTATAAACCCAGTATATCATCATCATCATCATCTTTATTCTTCCATTTGCTCAGTTATCTTGTCAGCAACACAGATACTATATAAAATCATCCTACCCTTTTTCACTTCCTGGCTCTTCTTTATCATTCTATCCAGCTTCAACGATCTTCAGCTTATTTAGGGCTAATAAACATGCTCACCCAAAGAAAGTGAGGGTTTACGATGTAATGTTCTGGTGATACCGTAGGTTTCTTAGGGGAAAGACATCTCATAAATATAAACGAATATGCTTAGAACCCATGGTTGTAATTTAAGATTACAGAAGTTTCTCACTATACTTCATTTAACAATATTAGCAAAATGTTATGTTGTCATGTCAGTTTTGACACATAAGAATAATACAGCAATGAATTTTTTTTCAATTAACAAAGAAAACAGTTTTTAAAAATGAGGCCAATTCTCTCCCTTTTATCATTGACTGGAAGATACGCCATCTTTTTATATTTTACTCCAGAGAGAATAAGGCTCATCATAATTGAAACGACTCTATTCTAGGACTATTCTAAAATGCACATATCCACCTCAAAAGATCTCTGGAAATCTAGTCAAATGTCTTTCTCTGACCATCATGCCTCACATGGAGCTAATAATGAATGTCTGCAACCGATTGAGGGACTTTAAAAAAGATGGCTGTCCTAGGAACAAAACTAATTCCTTTTGTCATTCACTCACTCAACAAGTATTTATTAAGCAGCTATAAATTGCTTCAATCATTCAATAAGTACACAAAATGTAAAAAATATAATAGAGTAAGGAATATTTCTACATTCCCATTTTTTGAGAAATTCCTAGCATGCACATCACATATAGTTTTATGCATGCAAATGACCTTACCTCTCTTACAGATAGTTGTGGTGGGAAGGAGACTGAAAATACCAAGCTGGTGAATTCAAACCCAGAGGCTTCAACCTTTTGGCACACCTAAAAAAGCATTACAATTACGTAAATTCCCAGGAATTGCTGAAAATATTACTTACTCTAATCTTAATAACATGAATTTCTGGTCCAGGAGATGACATGGCAAAACTTCCAAACTTTCACATTTGACAGTGGAACACTCACAAATATCTTGAGATTAAATATTGCCTAACTATGACCCTGAAGACTAATACTACAAAGAACCAAAACAGCCAGGAATAACATCTGCAGAATGAACTGTTAAGTGTCAAAATAGCTTTCTATTAGGTCACCCCATAACTTTCAAACAAAACAAACCCAAATATAGCACTCTTGACAGAAAAAAACAAACAAAAGGCAGTCCCACATTCAATCATTTACCTTCTACAGGGCTGTGCCACCTGTCTTTTCGGGACAATAATAAGTATAACTAGAAATGAACTTTTCTGTAATTCAGCTATGTTAAACAGCAAAATGAAAACAAACTGCTACATTTTTCTTCAATTAAATAGCACTTATGACTGAAACACATGGATATACATTTTATTAATTTTCAGATATGTCAATTAAAAAGTAATTTGAGAATCGTAGGTTTTGGTTTTTTTAAAAAACATTAAGAAAATATTTTAATGATCCAATTGTGTGAAAAAAAAAGTTGAAATGAATGGCAGTGTTCCTTTCAATATAAAAATTCTTGTACTGGGGCATGGTGGCATACACCTGTAGTCCCAGCTACTTGGGAGGCTAAGGTATGAGGATCACCTGAGCCCGGAGGTGGAGGTTGCAATGAGCCGATATCATGCCACTGCACTCCAGCCTGGGTGACACAGTGAGACCCTGTCTCAAAACAAAAACAAAAACAAAAACCAGAAGGTCGGGCGCGATGGCTCATGCCTATAATCCCAACATTTTGGGAGGCCAAGTCAGGCAGATGACCTGAGGTCAGGAGTTTGAGACCTGAGGTCAGGCCCACATGGTGAAACCCCGTCTCTACTAAAAATACAAAAATTGGCTGGGCGTGGCAGCACATGCCTGTAATCCCAGCTACTCAGGAGGCTGAGGCAAGAGAATCATTTGAACCTGGGAGGTGGAGGTTGTAGTGAGCTGAGACTGCACCACTGCACTCCAGCCTGGGTGACAAGAGTGAAACTCTGTCTCGAAAAAAAAAAAAGAACTCGGCCGGGTGCGGTGGCTCACGCCTGCGCCTGTAATCCCAGCACTTTGGGCCAAGGTGGGCAGATCACGAGGTCAAGAGATCGAGACCATCCTGGCTAACACGGTAAAACCCTGTCTCTACTGAAAATACTAAAAATTAGCCGGGCGTGGTGTTGGGTGCCTGTAGTGCCAGTTACTAGGGAGGCTGAGGTAGGAGAATGGTGTGGACACAAGAGGCAGAGCTTACACTGAGCCGAGATCACGCCATTCATTGCGCTCCAGCCTGAGCAACAGAGCGAGACTCCGTCTCAAAAAAAAAAAAAAAAAATAGAATTCTTGGCCTTGGCCGGGTGCAGTGACTCACACCTGTAATCCCAGTACTTTGAGAGGCCAAGGCAGGAGGATGACTGGAGGCCAGTTGTTCAAGACCAGCACAGTAACATAGGGAGACCCTACCTCTACAAAAAGATTTAAAAATTAGGGCCAGGCGCAGTGGCTCATGTCTGTAATCCCAGCACTTTGGGAGGCCAAGGCAGGCAGATCATCTGAGGTTGGGAGTTTGAGACCAGCCTGACCAACATGGAGAAACCTTGTCTCTACTAAAAATACAAAATTAGCCAGGCATGGTCGCGTATGCCTGTAATACCAGCTACTTGGGAGGCTGAGGCAGGACAATCACTTGAACCTGGGAAGTGGAGGTTGCGATGAGCCAAGATCGCGTCATTGCACTATGGCCTGGACAACAAGAGCAAAACTCCATCTCAAAAAAAAAAGAAAAAAAAATTAGGTGGGCATGGTGGTACGTGCCTATAGTCCTAGTTACTCAGAAGGCTGATGTAGGAGGATTGCTTGAGTCCCAGGAGTTAGGGGCTGCAGTGAGCTGTGATTGTACCACTGCACTTCAGCCTAGGCAATAGAATAAAACCCAAAAAAGAAAAGAAAAAAGAATTGTCCTATCTCCAAAAAAGGAAAGAAAAAAGAATTCTTGTTCTTAAGACTGAAAATCTCTACATAATTGCACCTATAATGAAAAACAGGTTATTTACCTTTTTAACGAAATCTTTCTCACAGAATTCTTGAAGAATTCCTAGGCATACATTACATACATTTAAATTTGAGTTCTTGGAAGCAATGCTTCCATCTTGACTAACAGAGATCCTTCCCTCTCCATTTTGACTTAGATTATCAATACTATCTTCCAGTTCTTGCAGTCGAATTTTCTTGGGACGTGGGTTCATAACTTCCAAAATTAATTCATCTTTTTCAGTTTCCAGAAATTTCTGTAGTTCATTGAGCAACTCCTGGAAAGTTAATGAAAGAAAAAGTAATGACCCACTGACAATGTCCTTAAGGCTTTCTAGGTAAGATGAAACAAGAAAATACGAGTGAAAATTAGGACATATCACAGATTTTACAATGTTGACATATCAATTCTGAAGCAATCCAGTTATTTTATTAGCCAGCATTGGTTTTTATGGAATTTAAAAGAGAATTACCTATCTCTATTATATATGTGGGAATACTTTTTCAAAAGAGTTCCATATATCAGTGAAGCAAAAGTCATAAATCTGAGGGAGAAAGGCTCCATTACAAATTTGTTAATTTGTAATTCTGTTGTGAGTCATTCACTTGCTAATTTCAGTAAAAACAAACTTCAGTTCTAATGATTAACATATAAAAATACAAACTGAATTTCCATCCTTGCTAGGTTATTTAATAACCTCACAATTACTAAGAGCTCACAAGTATAATATTTATTTAATATGAAATCTGATCATTAGAGGTAGTCTAATAAGTAAAAATAATTTGGAGAAAATTTACTAAGAAAAGTACACAAATGCTGACAATGCTGAAAGTTAGCATATGATTATAAACTATTTCCATATATTAATTGAAAGACATGCTCTACTATATTCTAGTTTGCCTAATTTCTGTCTTGTATTAGAACTTGCATTTCTTTGAAACCATTCTCATATTTCTCTCATTCAGATATCCCTCTCATCTAAATACTCAGAGTATTTTCCCGTTTTGTTTAGACAAGTTTTTTATGCCATTGATGAAAAAGTATCTTTTTCAAATTCATTCAGATGACAATTTACTGACTCTAAAGGGAAAAAATCTTCCACTCAAACAAATTTAAATCCACTTTATTGAGAAATTAGCTCTCCTGCTTTAACAGATAAATATACGTACATACATATACAGGTACATTTTGACTCACACAAATGTTTGTTGTTACCTAAAATCCGTAATATAGGTAAAACATAGTGCATATACAGATGTGCATATACATACATAGCTACATGAATAGAACAGATCAAAATTTAAGAACATTTCCAAAAACTTGTCCAAATATTCTTGTATATTTCTTTACATAAAATGAAACAAACAGAAGTTGGTAACACTCAGTCTCTTAATATAAATT
This sequence comes from Theropithecus gelada, assembly GCF_003255815.1. Lineage (NCBI taxonomy): Eukaryota > Metazoa > Chordata > Mammalia > Primates > Cercopithecidae > Theropithecus > Theropithecus gelada. Next base: position 81,652,849 of record NC_037681.1, read on the forward strand.
TATAATCTAATAACATAATAGAATAATAGTTTAATATAATTTAAAATCTAATAACATATAATAGAATAATAATCTGAAAAAATGTGTAAGCAGGGTTACACAAAACCAGTCTTATTACTTTACAGTCATATTGTGTATAAATGAATATACACATATTTAAATCATCATAGCAAAAGTACCATTTCTGGTTTGTTTTTTGTTTTTGTTTTCTTAATTTTCAGACGGAGTCTCACACTGTCACCCAGGCTAGAGTGCAGTGGCACAATCTCGGCTCACTGCAACCTCCGCACCCCCGACCCCCAAGTTCAAGCGATTCTCCTGCCTCAGCCTCCCAAGTAGCTGGGATTACAGGCATCTGCCACGGCGCCCAGCTAATTTTTGTATTTTTAGTAGAGACAGGGTTTTACCGTCTTGGCCAGGCTGGTCTTGAACCCCTGACCTCATGATCTACCCACCTCGACCTCCCAAAGTGCTGGGATTACAGGCGTGAGCCACCACGCCCGGCCAATTTCTGGTTTTCAAAGTGTTTCCACATACTTTATTAGGTATCGTCCCTTAAAGTCCTGTGAGGTGGGTATTATCATCATTCCCATTTACAGAGGAGTAAACTGAAGCTGCAAAGTGGTGGAACTGGGATTCAAATCCATGTCTTCTAGCTCCAAATCCTAGGTTTTGAATTCAGTCAGACTGCTCAAATCCTAGCTTGCTCACTTAATAGCTGTGTAACTTTGGGCAAGTTGCTTAACCTCTCTGTATCTCAGTTTCTTCATCTGAAAATAGAGACAATCATAGTATGTACTTACCTAATCAGTTTATGAGAATTATATGAGAACTTGACATATAGTAATGATAATTGAATATTATGTATTATTATTGCCAAAATAATAGAAACAACTAACAACATTTTAAAAATAACTGATACTACTAACTCCTGGACAATTTTTTAAATTACAAGAAACTGTGTGTGTATATGTTGTATACATACTGTTTATAAAGTATATATTTACATATGTATTATTACTATTTGCCTCTAAAAAGAATATCACTTTTAGAATCAAACATTTCATAAATGTTACACATCTTATGCAAAAAGTATTATATTAAACGTCAAAGCTCTCTGTATATTACCATAAATGTCAAAGATCTCTGTATATTACTTTTGTCATTAATAACAGTAATAATGATTATGATAAGCATTTATTTCTAAAGGATTCCAAATACCTATTTATAAATACCACTAGTAATATAGAAAATGGGAAAAAACAGAAAAAGGCAACCATACCCACAATGCTTCCACTTAGTAGGACATGTAAGGAATATTAGCCCCTCCTGGGAGGAAGCAATATTTTGTGATATTGTGTTTAGATATCCTTTAGGAAACATCTATACAAACGTTAAATGCACCAGGGAGTTCCTCCACAAAGATCCCATTACACTAAATGTTAGATACCTAGATACAATCACTTAAGAAGGAACTTACATTTCTGAGACTATTCCAAAATTAAGAATATCACTCATTTTATTATAGATTTTTAATTTAAAAAAGAGTTATGAATATATACCTGCTCTCAAAAGTACAGGCATTCATTGTAAAATATAGAGAACCTTCTCTTAACTTGAAAAAAAAAGAAGAAAATACCTTGTATGGAAGTTTGTAAGGTGCATGAAAATCCACACCACAGAATCTGAAGATACATCTTGGACAAGTACCAGTACTGAGCAACAACTGGGCCACATGCTTGTTTTCCTCAGTCAGTGGGAACATACTGAATAATTATAACTAGAAAGAAAAAAAGTAAAACTAATGATCAGCTTCTGCGTTTTACTGTCACAGACAAGTCATCATGTTTAGGGATAAAAACTAGCTTTCATTTGAAAAGCACTATTGTGTACTCTCTAACCAAGCCCCTTTCATTATACACATATTATAAAATACAAACTTGAAGTTTATAAAATGGATCCAGTAAAGGTTTCTAATTGTTAAGAAATTTAGTTTAGCATTCTGGATTATGATAAAATATATCAATATAACTAAGTTGATCAAAAGAAATAAAAATAATCAAGAATGGTTGCTTCTGAAGAGGGTAATGAAAACAGAGGTACAGGGTGAAATTTTGCTCTTTGTTTTGTACCATTCAGTATTGTACAAAGTTAATTCATTAAACTTTTCCTATAAGAAATTAAAAATGAGTTTGCTGGTGGTGGGGCTTAGAAAGCCATACCCCAAAATGAAGGTCTCAGCAACAGCCTCAGAAGCAAAACTTTTTCTCTGACCTTCTGCCCTCCTGTCTCTCAGTCTCATTCTTCCCCAGACTAGCCATAGAAAAACTACTGTCCCTCTTCCTCAAGGTGAGTCATAGAAACCAGAACTCCCTTTCCCCAAAGCCAGTCATAAAATCTAAAAATATTACTCAAATTTGGTCAGGTGCAGTAGCTCATGCCTGTAATCCCAGCACTTTGGGAGGCTGAGGTGGGTGGATCTTCTGAGGTCAGGAGTTTGAGACCAGCCTGGCCAACATGGTGAAGCCCCATCTCTACTAAAAATACAAAAACTATTAGCAGGTGTGTTGGCGTGTGCCTGTACTCCCAGCTACTCAGGAGGCTGAGACAAGAGAATCGCTTGAACCCTGGGAGGCGGAGGTTGCAACGAGCCAAGATTGTGCCACTTCACTCCAGCCTGGGCAATGACAGTAAAACTCCATCTCAAACAAACAAACAAACAACAACAACAAAAAAAACCTCCAACAAAAACAAATTAAGTACATAGTATTTGAGAGCAACGGTTTGCTTAAGTTGCCAATTTTTGCAATTTAAATAAACTCACAAAAAAATACTATATAGAGAATGAGGGCAAATCTGTCTCCTGTTACCAGGAAGGAGGGGTACTAAAAATTCAAACAACCTAATTTGTTCAGCAAAACTAGATCTTCTAATTAGTGAAACAGTCTATATTACCTTAAAATGATCAACTACCAATATTTTAGAAAATAATCATTGCATGCAATCTTGTGGCATGCTATAACTGTGGTCATAGAAACACAGTGGCATCTTTTAATTTGTGCAGTTTCATAATTCAAATGAACTTGCTCAAAATTTGTGGAAGGGTGAAGCTCTTCCCAACAGCTTAGTATAAAGATGTGATTCTTCTAGTCTGTGTTTTCCACACCTCTAAAACTTACTACTTACTTGCAAGTTGCTAAATGTTTGGGGCCACTTACCAAGATTCTTGCACAAAATAATGAGGAAGACAGGTATATAGTTACATAGAACTCTTCACCATAAAAATCAGTTCAGCAGCCAGGACGACTAAAAACAGATTGCATCTGGCTGAATTCTAATTCAGGTGAATATGTGAGTCAGCAGGGAGAAAAAAATCAGGCTTGTATGGACACACCATACAAGCTGACTAGGTGACAACTTTGAGACACCAGAATTGAGAAACGTGTATTTAGGGTTGCCTAAGTGAATTTGGGCTCCAGGGTATTTTCAAGAAAGAGGACAGAATATGTGGAAAACAACCTCTAAACAATGAAGATCTGGCCAGGCCCAGTGGCTCACACCTGTAATCCCAGCACTTTGGGAGGCCAAGGCAGGCATATCACTTGAGGTTTGGAGTTCAAGACCAGCCTGGCCAACATGGTGAAACTCCATCTTTATTAAAATAAAAAATTAGCCAGGTGTGGTGGTACGTGCCTTTAATCCCTGCTACTCGGGAGGCTGAGGCAGGAGAATCGCTTGAACCCAGTAGGTGGAGGTTGCAGTAAGCCCAGCACTTTGGGAGGCCATGGCAGGCGGATCATGAGGTCCGGAGATCAAGACCATCCTGGTTAACACGATGAAATGCCATCTCTACTAAAAATACAAAAAATTAGCCAGGCATGGTGGCACGTGCTTGTAGTCCCAGCTACTCCAGAGGCTGAGGCAGGAGAATCGCCTGAACCCAGGAGGCAGAGGTTGCAGTGAGCCAAGATCGCACCACTGTACTCCAGCCTGGGCGAAAGACCGAGACTCCATCTCAAAATAAATAAATAAATAAATAAATAAATAAATAAATAAATAAATAAAACCTGTGTGGTCAAGGTCAAGTCATTATTATTTACTAGTGATCTGTATCCCTTTTCCCAGTCCATTTAATCTAGTTTGATGCAGAGAAAAGATTGGACGCTGTGAGGGGCTGAATATAAGCATTTACAGTGCATCTCTGACTACATACACAGAGAAACTGTTTCTGTTTCACCGGTTATTCTAAGTTATTTTTTCTCCATTAGTTTAGCTTAAGAATTTTACTTAATTCAGAAGTAACATTTAACTCAAAAAGAAACACAAATACACCCTCTTCCAATAAGCAAATCAATAAGCACTTTAAAAGGACACTTAACGATTTCCCTAGAGACTTAAATAGCTATATTAAAATTTATTTTATTTTCCATGGCTATAAGACCATGTTTATTTCTCCAATAAATTCACAAGAACAAAGGTATCATGCAAAGCGAATAAACGACACATTACAAACTCCTGGCTCTGAGAAGTTCCCAAACCTCATTGATGAGAATTACAAAACTTCCAGTCCTGAGTAATTTGAAGAGGTCTAAAAATAGACCCCAAACAAACAAAAAGACCTCTTTTGAATGTGTGTTAATAAACGAGCTATGAATTTACAAACCTCTCAACATCATTTTCACCTACTAACAATCTGTCAACTTCTCAATTTCACCTACCAACAATCTATCAACATTAAAAGGAGAAAACACGTTACGCCTTAAATTTGATTGTTTCATCGTGAGGTAATGAAATGTCAGGATTTCATAAGACATCAGAAATCGGTTGTCCATATTAGATTATGTTTGAAAGCAAGCCCTGAAAAAGGCATCCCACAATGTAAGTTTTCCAGTGTTGGTTACCCTCAAGATGTTTGCTTTTCGTTTACGTGTTTGTTTTATAGAAACAACGCTAACAAGTTGCTACACAGCCGCCTTTCACGTGTCAGGCTCCCTAGGAGGACTGAATCCCTCCTCCCCAGACCAAGGATAACTAGCCCAGTCTCTGGCTTACTGGAGGAGAGGAAGGACTTTATTTTCACCTCCTGGACGATTACAAAAACTAGTCATCGAAAACGAGGAAAGGAGCAGGGTGTGAGAAAAAACTGCCTGAGTCTCATATCCTAAGATCTTTTAAACTCCTTTCCCTACCGAAGGGTGTCATTCGTACCGCGGCGTGGGGCTGGGGGTGTGGATTTACGGGGGAAAAGGTGATCACACTTCACTGGGCTTCTGAAACATTCAGCTATGGAATCTACTGTGGACTCTTGAAAAGTTCATCCCGAGATCTAACCTCAAGCCTCAGTTTTGGCCAAGCAAGCCCTTCCCCCTTCGGTCAGGTGCAACAAACTTCCCACTTACCCCTCCTTTGCTAACAAAGCCGCTCCAGCAGGAGAGAAATGACCTCTCTCTCTCGCCACACCTCTTCTGCACCCAGTCTGCACTCCTTCACCTCATACGTACCCGCCTCACCTTCTCGCCGGAGCCTGAGATTTAACCCCTTCCGGCCCTCGAAGGGAACGGGGAAGACTAAAGACAACGCACCTATTGCGTCTAGCAATTCTGTTCCCCGAGGAAACGTGAGCTTTGAACGAAAGTACCAGCCCGTTCTCGCTAGGACTAAGTGAGCTTCTCCCTTCTTGTTTGTAGGGAAATCCGTCAAATAGCCTACTTTGCCACCTCACCCCACCGCCCCCGCGACTGTAGAAGTGCTTGGGGCTTTACTCGCAGCCTTACTGGTCCACTGCCAGAAAAGCCTCTGTCGGACTCTGACGTCTAGGAAGTCGTAGCCGCTGCCAGAAATATCGATGAGCCTTTACCCTGAGATTTAGAACAGGAGCTCTTTCTGGGGCAAATACAAAGAACGTGTTTCTTCCTACAAATTAGTAGCATCCTCTTGCTGTATGGATTCAGCTGGCGAAGTAACTCAAGCCTTGTTCTGACTGCCAGGGTGGGAGCGGTGGACTGCTCGGTGTTCTTCCCGTTGTGCCTTGCGCTCGAGGTGCTGGTCTACGCTGGCCTGGACAGTCCGGGCTAGGAGCGGGAGCCGAGCGGAGGCGGAGGAGATGGCGTCCCAGCCGCCACCTCCCCCCAAACCCTGGGAGACCCGCAGAATTCCGGGAGCCGGACCGGGACCAGGACCCGGCCCCACTTTCCAGTGAGTGTGGGATTCTTCAGGCTGTGAGGTTGGTGGGCCCGAGCGGGGACTTGGCCGAAGGCGGTTGAAGCGGTTGTTGGGGGAGGTATTCCCTCCCCTCTTTTAACCAGTCCCCAACCTTGCGGGTAGGGGTCGAGGTGGAGTTGGGGCGCTTACCAGTGGGGATTTTTCAGTGTCTCACAGCTGTTTCTGACCCCCGGCAACTTTTAAGCATCAACGTTTTTTTCGGGAGCTCCTGGGCGTCTCTCTGGGTCTCTGTGCTTGAAAGAAAGCGGGGCGGCTTCCTACCTACCCCTTCTGTTTTCACTTTGACAGAACGGCTTCACTATCTTTAGAGCATAGACTTTGGGTCTGTAGCAGTTAACAGAGGCATTTGTCCAGCCACGGCATCGGTAGGGAACAAAGTCTCGTTAAAGGTGTTAACCTCTCGAGAAGTTGCCGAAAGCCCGAAAGGTTTTACGCAACTAGAACTCAGGCCCCGAACACTTTGCCTTCTTTTCCAGCGTAACTCAGCCAATGTTTCAGTTTGAGATTGGAGAAGCAACATTAAAGCAGGAGTTCTAGATCTGAGGCCTATGGATGGCCTTTGTGTGCAAAATGATGTATTTTTCTGAGAGCTATAGTTTTTTGTTTGGTTTTTAATCAGTATCAGTTGGTTTCTAGGACTTTGAAAAGGCTAAAACATGCAGAGTTGGGAGTGTTTCATGGCCTCGTGTGGCTTTTGTTTGGTAGTACTGGACATCTTAATTCAGATAGGGGTGATTCAAATGTCAAATCAACTACTATTGTAGATTTTCCTAAGCGTAAAAACCCCAACATATTGGAATGTATTTCTGCTGTGTTCTGAAATATTTTATTTAAACACTAAAATGCATTAACACGGTAACTACTTAGTTTAATAAGGATATATACATAACAAGTAATAAGCTTTAATTAGGCTGGTAAGCCACGGTGACATTATCTGCTACCTTTTTTATGATTCGGTTCTTTTTTCCCCATTTAGACTGCTTGTCGAATGAGAAGAGGTTTTATTTTTTGCATCTGTTAAAGTTCTTTTTATGTAAAATTAACCATTTGCTCACTTTATCATGAAATATTTTAAACACAGAGACTAGCAGAGAGTAAGAATACCTGTTTATTCACTACCCAACTTTAAAAAATGTTAACATTTGCCAGATTTATGTCGCATTTTTAAAAATAAAAGTTAAAGTCTCCCATTCTTCTTTGTAGTAGTGACTATTGTCCTTATTTGGTGTTTCGCATACCCAGTAATGTTTTTTAACGTTAGTACTTAGGTTTGTGCTATTTATATGCATTTTATATCTAAAACTTAACAATGTAACAGTAATATATATTTTATATATAGTTATATGTTAATGTTTATTATTTTTTATATCTGTTTTTGTTTTTTCTGTTGCCCAATTTTCTGTTGGCTTTATCTTTGCTTATCAATTTGTAAGAGTATTGTTAATACTAATCCTTTTTTGTTACTACATTTTGCTAATATCTTTCACTGTGTGGCTTCTCTATATTTATGTTCAATTTTTTGTACAGATGTTTTTGATTTTAATATTGCCAAAACGGTCGTATTTTATTGTTTGTGCTTTTTGTCTTGGTCAAGAAATCCTGTCTACCTAGATCAGGACGGTTCTTCTGTATGTTTTCTTTTAAATCTTCTGGTTTTCCCATTTATATATTTAATCCACATGGAACTAACTTTGTATAAAAATCAATGTGAAGTAGGGAATCTAATTTTTTGTCCATATAGGTAACTAATTGTCTCAGCACCATTTATTGAGTAGTCTATTCTCAGTTTATAATGCCATCTATATCATACCAAGTTTTCCTAAATATGTAGTTCTGTTTTGGGCACTTTCTGACTTTCTACTAGCACCACACTATCTTAATACAGAATTTTATAAGTCTTGATGTAGTCCCAGCTACTTGGGAGGCTGAGGCAGGAGAATGGCAGGAACCCGGGAGGCGGAGCTTGCAGTGAGCCGAGATCGCGCCACTGCACTCCAGCCAGGGGGACAGAGCAAGACTCCGTCTCAAAAAAAAAAAAAAAAAAAAGAGTTTCCACACATTGCTGTTCTTTGTAATTGCCCTTGTTACACTTAGTCCTTTATAAAAAGACTTACTGGGATTTTTATTGGAACTGAGCTGAATTTATGGATCAAGTAAGTTTTTATTCCATGAATGTTGTATAAGCTACAATTGGTGAGAATTTTGATAATCTTTTTGCCTTAAATATCTTATAATTATCCACTTTGGGAGGCTGAGGCTAGCAGATCACGAGGTCAGGAGATCGAGACCATCCTGGCTAACACGGTGAAACCCCGTCTGTACTAAAAATACAAAAAAAAAATTAGTCGGGTGTGGTGGCGGGCATCTGTAGTCCCAGCTACTCAGGAGGCTGAGGCAGGAGAATGACGTGAACCCACAAGGCAGAGCTTGCAGTGAGCCGAGATCATGCCACTGTACAGCAGCCTGGGCAACAGAGGGAGACGCCATCTCAAAAAAAAAAAAAAAAAAA